>NC_133654.1:107524119-107697438 GCF_009905375.1 Apium graveolens
AGAAACGTCTGGTGGCATGCCCAAGAATTTCTCTCCAAGGATCAGAAGGAAAGTAACTATGCGTTGAGTCTTCAAGAATGAAATTTTTACTAGGGTTAACAAGAGATTCTGAATTAATCCATTAACAACTACCTAAGTAAAACTGTATGGTAACAGATGCATTATGCTGGCAGAGAAGGTTGGATGTAATTAAGACCACCGAGGAGCTAATAGACGAATTGGAAAGAGTGGAATCTGGAGTTTAAATACTTAAAGGTGATAATACGTGAATATATGACACTACTTTTCAGCCTTAATTGATGAAAAAGAATAAGAGATGCTTAAACGTTTAGAAACCAAGTTATAAATGAGCTCCGTCTAACATCCTTATGTGGAGAGTCAAAGTACAGAAATGATTTAGGAAATGTAAGATATGTTGAGAGGTGAAGTTTTAAGGAAACACTGGAATGATCATTTATCAACAATGTCAGTTTTGGAATGCCCCTGTATCAAGCTTCGTGTGAACGCAAGTGTAGGTTCCCATTTCTATTAGAATAAAGTGGGAGAAAGAAAGTTGTTAAATCCTAAACTGTTCAATCCTAAGTTAAATCGGCACGTCAAGAGCGTAGTGCTATTAGTTGAAGCAGCTCGGAGTAGATAAAGAAAGAAAATGAAATTGTATTGAGAGAAAGTATGAGTATAGAAATAGGACCAGTAGTGTTAGTAAAAATGTCATCTTGAAAGAGATTAGATAAGTTTGAGTAGAAGGGACAAGCTAAGTCCTAAAATTAGTAAACCATTCGAGGTATTGATACATATAGATAAAGTTGTTCATAAAATGATATGACCGTCACTCCAGTGTGCATACCTAATGTATTTTGCTTGTCAATATTAAAGTGATAAGTATTGGGTTTAAACTAAATAATTGATCAAGAAGCCAATGGGGCTCTTGTCTAAGTTGTTCTGCATATAGTGATCAATCCAAATTCTTGATCGTTAAAGGCAAGTCCTTGGAAATGAGTGCATACCTATTATGAGTACGTTTGAACCTTCGAGTAGAAGGGTCTACTTACAAATTTGAGTCAGATATGCTTGACAAATATCCTCACTTAATTAATTAGACCCGATTCTGAGGACAAAATCCTTTTAAGGGGGGAAGGATATAACGACTCGTGTGTTTTTAAATTATTTAAATATGTGATTATTACGGAAATTATTAAAATAAAATATGTGTATTGGTTTTGACCGCTCTGTGTTGGTTGATTATTGTATAGGTGTAATTTATAATATACCGGGTTGTTCGTGTGATTAATTATGGAGTCGTATTGGGTTGTTTTTATTTTTCAAAGTGGATTTGGTACAAATTTATTTGCATAAATATTTGGAATGTTTCAAAAATTATTTTATGATTTTATAATTACAATAAATATTTTTAGGATTTTATAAAATTGAGAAATCAATATTTCATTAATTATTTATCTTTAAATGATTTTCTGAGTATGTTTAATGGTAAAATCCATATTTATTCTAAAAAATTCTTCAAAAATTATGAAACTCATATTTATTTAAGTTTGGAATATTCTGAGAATTTTAAAATTATTTTGGAAATTTTCGGGATTAATTTTACCTGCGCGTTGTTTCGTTAATTGTTAAAAAGCGAGTATAAATCGCGCTTCAGAAATTATTTTAAAATTTCAAAATTTATGTTTTTATTTACTTTGGGATATTTGTAACATCTTAAGACTGTTTTCGTGAATTTCTGAAT
The DNA here is from genome assembly GCF_009905375.1 of Apium graveolens. NCBI lineage: Eukaryota > Viridiplantae > Streptophyta > Magnoliopsida > Apiales > Apiaceae > Apium > Apium graveolens. The sequence continues at coordinate 107,525,864 of NC_133654.1, forward strand.
TTATTTAAAATACAGCTCGATTCCTTAATTTTGAAATGGGGATACGAGTTACAGTTCAAAAATGTTTTAAAAATTATAAAAATTCTATTTCATTAGTTTTGGGATTTTTAGAAAATTTTAGGATTATTTTGGGTACGGTTTGGGTAATAATTATTCGCAGATTTTACCGTTAAAATCGATTAAAATGATACGAATCGGTTCGTAATCAGCCAGGACACGACACGTGTCCATTAAACGGGACACGTGCCGTGTAATTAAACGAAACAGAGGAGTGAGTCGTTGGAGATGGTAAACATCAATCTGTAGTCTCTCAATCTCTCGTCTCTCGTTCTCTCTCTCTCTCACTCTACTCTCTCTCCGCTCTCTCTATTATCAATCTCTCTCGGTCTTTCCTTTCTTTTCTTGTTGTCGTTCCTTCTTGTTACTCCTTATGCCGCCTGTGTTTCGGTAACTACTTCCAGCCTTTTTGTTTCGATTGCTAATCGATTCATCTATGCTGTTATATGTATATGTATACATACATGATTGTATGTATTTGTATTGATGTGTGTATACAGTTCGTGTATGTGTGTGTCTATGTGGGTGAAGTTTGGGTGCGTGGCTCTGAACTTTCCGGCCGTCCCTGTGTTCTTGGTAGCTTTGCGATGTTCGTGTTGTGGCGCGTTGTGTGCGTGTAACCCTGTTCAGTTACCTTGTTCTGTTGGTTGTATTCCGGTTTAGTAATTTGAATTAATCTGTGTAATTATTTTAATTGCAGGGAATTATGACTACGATTCATGATATAAATAATTTTGTGCGATTGGTTTTAACTGAATTAAGTGGTGGAATTTTTGTGTTGGAACCCAAATAATTGGGTGCCCCGAAAATTTTGCCGCCGTCGGCGATGAGCCTCGGCGAGCCGACGGTGGACAATGATGAATCATTTCTGAGTCCTACAAATAAAAATATAAACACGCGAGTAATAATAATTAATAACTAAATTGTATCAGTGGTTGGAATTTGTAAGTTATAACTGGTTGTCGTGGTTCGAATTGGATTGTGATTTGTGTTATTGACGTCGATGATGTTTCGACAGGTAGTCCGGTAAACAAAGGGGACGCTGTCCGATTTCCGAAAAATCAAAATACGGGAATACGAGAAGCGTATCCGAGGATTATCCGGACGTCGAGCGAGTATAAGTAAATACATATACGTTTGTTTATACAGAACCTGATTGTATATTGTGTTGTATGTTTTGACCAAAACACAGTAATCCTAATTTCGTAAAATGACGAGTATACGTATTTTCTGAAAATGAACACTGGATCGATTTCGAGAATATGAACCCTAATTGTGTTCTATGTTATTCTAATATGAATAATTACGAGTCGGGTTTGAATATCGTTGGGTAAGAATTAGTATCGAGGATATATCAAGCATACCTAGACGTCGAACGTAGGGCATTTCGACCCTGTAGGTTATGATCAAGAACCTGAAAGTGGACGATGGACTAAAGATAACCTAGTGGTCAATTGATGAGTTCAGTAGAGTTTCAACAGGAAGACCTGAGTGTCAAGGTCGAATCCAGAGTGACATAGTGGTTGGACGTAAAAGCCTAAGCGGCAGAGTTGGTCCAGAATTGATCATTAATAGTTATAAAGCCTTGTAAGGCAATTATTTCTGAACTTTACTTCAAGATATATACTACCAATGTTTTCGAACTGTTTCATAACATGTCGCTATTATTCAAAATAACTCTTGTTTACATTGCAAGTGCATTAACTATTTACCCTTGAATCCCTGATTTTTCTTGATCTTGAGCCGTAAGCCTTGTTCTTTGTAAACCTTCCTTTGTTGATCCCCAGACACCAAACCACACAAATATGATACTATTTCCCAAATGTTTAACTACCAAACACCAAACACCAGAAGAAAAATGGTTTGAAAACACAGAAATTGTTACACCCCAATCATTCTTAGTAACATCAAAGAACCATATCCTGAAAAATCATTACTGGTTTGATACCTGACCCTTGTACAAACTGAAAACCGTTTCTTATACATACCCTGATATACCCTTGAGATATCCATGAGTTTTCTTATTGTTTTATGCAAATGTTTAACCATCATCGATTATGATTTTGTTTTATTGAATCATATTGTTATCATATTGAACTACTTTAGGATTGGATAGTTTTTATATATGTGGACCAGATTCGTGGTCAGACCATACCAATGGTCAAGTTAGGCCAATGTGTACCTTGGATCCAATAATTAGAGCAGTGCTGTGTGCTTGTTCGGGGTTAGTGCGTGACTGATCAGCAACCTAACCTTGGTTTTTAAAACTTAAAAATGAATATCCAATTCTAATGATGAGTTAAAAAGCAACTTGATTCCTTTGAATCATTTTAATTGATCATTGTTTAACCTCAGTTATCACTATTATGACTTGCTGAGCTAGTTAGCTCACCCTTGCGAATCTTTTATATATTTTACAGTTGAAAAGAATGTGGATGATAGTGAAGTTCCTCAGTCCAAAGTGTGGGCTAAGGTTCCAGGGAGTTGAATCAAGCTAGCAGAAGCTTCATGCGGTATAGAGATAGTCAGATTGTAAGAATGATTTTATTATCAATTGTAAGTTAAATTAGTTGGGATTTGGTACGTTGTAATAAAAGTTAAGGTTGTGGCTTGTTTTCATACTTTAACCTGTTACGATCTGTGGTTTTATGAAGCAGGGTCATTATAAATAATATTTCTTATACAGGTTTATATATTGTGTTTGTGTTGTGGACCCCAAACTTCTGACCCGGGTTTGGAGGGCGCCACATAAACCAGTTAATGACTCATCAGGTTTTGAGTCAAAGTGCTCATACTCTTGAGTGAGTATAGTCCTCCTGTTCTTCTTAATTGAATCAGTTACATGACATCTTGTCTCCAAGGCATCCCATATCTCCTTTACAGTCTTGCAGTTAATTACCCTCTTTGACATGACATTATCAATGGCACTATACAGCAAATGCCTTACCTTTGCATCCTTGGCAATAAATGAGATATCTTCAGCTGTATATTCACTTTTCTCCTTTGGTACAGTCTGTGCTGGCTGATATGCAACTATAACAGAGAGCTTGGTTGGTTTATGTGGACCTTCATTAATTCTGTCAAGATATTCTGGATCTGTAGCTTCCAGAAACATAGTCATCCTCACTTTCCATATAGGATACTCAGAAGGTTTCAGTATGGGAACCCTAATAGTCTCATATCGATTATGGATTTGAGTCTTTGGAGTTTCTTCCATTTTGGTGGGCTTGGTTGGAGTTTTCTCTTCTTCAGACATGATTGTTTTGGATCTTTACTGTATATGTGTTAACAGATTGCTCTGATACCACTTGTTATGTCACACACACTGTAGAAGGGGGTTGAATACAGTGTATACTACAATCAAATCGAATTAAGAACACAAGTATGAAACATAAAATAATCTTATTAATAAAACAATATTACAATGAAACCGTTCTCTCTCAGTGATGAACAAATATCACGAGAGCTGCTAGGGTTTCAATGAATAATATTCTCGATTATGATAACACTTATAGTGTAAACCCTATGATGTGTTTATATAGACACACAGTTACAAGATAATCTTCTAATTGATATCGAACATAAGTCTGCATCCTAAAATATATCAAGTAATTATCTTTTCTTCCAAGTATTCTATTCTTCATAGAATTCTTCTCCATGCATATCTCTTCTTGTGTTTGTCTTAATCTTCTTTCCTTCAATCAGTCGTCTTCCTCATCTGAATGTCTTCTTAAGTCCTGATATTATCTCCTGATAAATATCTTCTGATATCTTAAGTTCTGATATCTTAAGTTCTGAATTCAGTGTAAGTACTGATTTCCAGTTAAGTCCTGATTTGTCCTTTTCGTTAAGATCTGAAAACTAAACACAAATCATTATTAGACATGACATCACAAATATATTTAACATAAATTATTAACCCACTAGACATAGTATATTTATTCTATTAAAGTTATACTATTATTTTTATTATAAATTTATAATTATAATATATTTACAAAAATATTTTAAAAATTCGAATATAACAAGATAAATAAAATTTTTAAATATTAAAAGAACCCGTGCATCGCACAAGATTTAACCTAGTATTAAATAGAAGTGAATCCCCAATTTACATTGACAGCATTAATCAAATAATTCAGTCACATCCATTCGGAAACATTTTTTTATCATTTGGGAATATTATTTTCAAAATCATGTTCTTCCATGTCTAAAAAAAGGGTTTTGCTGATTATAATTCCAATAAAGGGTGTCGATTAGGTTATTTTGATAATAATTCCATTAAGTTGGTCTGCCATACACTTTGTGGATCAAATCATAAATATATATGGAATATAAAGTTTGTTTTTTTGGTAAGGTGCTAATCATTGAAATATATTCCAAATAAGGTTGTCAAAACTGCTGTATAATTGAGAGGAAAAAATTAAATATAGTAATATTTTGCACAATATGACAAAATTGGCTTTAAAAGGGGGTCGACTCTTTTAAAGCAGTTTTAGCTCATTGTTTTTGACTTATTTGATATTTGCCAACTCTTCCCCCGGAAGGATTTGTAATAATACAGTATAACATTTTCAACAAAACCAGGCCACATCCAAAAAGAATGCCAATTGTATAATGTTGATAGTTGGGGAATTTTTTTGTTGTCAGGATATTTTGTCAATATTCTAAAGAGTAACTACGTACAGAAAATTGATACAAAAATTTGTTATAAAATGACATGACATATCTAATGTAGCAGTATAAAATAAGTTAATTGGTGTTATGTGTGTGAATGCAACAACCATTTTTATTAGCACATAAAAATCTGACTAATTATTTTGGGAACCAACTTTTCTACCACAAATATTTTTGTATTCTAGAACCTGTAGCTAAGTTTGAAATTTGCACGGGGTGAACTCTGTACCAAATGCTTTAGAATGATTACAGTATATATACAATTGCATTTTCATGCATTGCATTGTATCAACATATCAAAGACAAGTACTTGTCTCAGATTGAAGTTGCTGCATTTCACATATATAAAGTTTCAACTACTAAAATCAAGATTACCCTTGCATACAATAATAACAGGCTTAATTGAAGCCTGTTATCAGGTCATTCTCTCAAACCACCGAAGTTGCCGTGTCACAATAGCCTGCAATTTGGCGATCACAAACCTTGCATCCCGGACTACAATTTTTTCAGTATTTCACAATTTATGGATACTGTAAATAACTGATTTTAGCTTATACTATATATTACTACTTAATTTGATATATGGGGGCATATGTCAAATGATGAATGAAGATCACAAACACTTTATCGCAGGAATGAAGGTTTCATTAATGCTCGAGCTTTGGAACTGAAAAAGCAAGAGCTTTGGGAAAAGATTTGCACGCTACTCCTCTAAAATTTAGGCTTCTCAGACAACATGGATATCCTACATCCTCAGGTATTTACTTGGTCTTGTACAGGGTATTATGTATGCATGTCTCCACAGGTTTTCATATTTTACAAAAGTGTAGCTAGTCATTAACTGTGTGTATATTTATCAGAGGTTTTTAAGTGTTTTCTGAAAATTGAAAATTGAAAAATTTAAAGAATCTCTAGGGAAAGATATGAGAGGAATTTTCAGATTATACGAGGCCTCATAGTACTCCAGTGAAGGAGAGTCATCGATGGAGGAGGTGTATTGCTTCACAAACATCAGTGACTCTCCTTCACTGGACTAGTACGAGGAGGCCTCGTATAAACTCAACATTCCTCTCACATCTTCACCAAGAAATTCTTTAATTTTTCAAAAAACACTTAAAAACCTTTGCATGAATATACCCCAGGCAATTACTAGCTACGTTTTTTTTTGTAAATATAGAAATCTGTGGAGGCATGCATACATAGTTCCTAGAACAAGACCCACTAAGTACCTGATAATGGCCATGGTGTTGGTATTGGCTTAGCCAAAAATATAATTTATTTGATGTTCCGTGAGCCTATATATCCCTCTTCTGCATCAAACTCTGCAGACTGGAAAAAGAGTAGAGTGTTGAGAATCTCACTAACAAGTATAGCAACATAGAGCAAGTGTATAAAGAATTTAACAAGTTTAGGCCAAGACCACAGTTAACAAAACAAAACATGCAGGTAAACAAAATCAGTAACTGAAATAACGTAGAGAGAAAGAAAGATGTACCCGAAACCATAGCTTTCAACAGTGACTGAAATAAAGGTTTACAGATACAAAACGCCAAGAAAATGATTACAGCTGAGTCACCAGGCCTTGCTCGAAGTCCTGGCTGCTCTTGAAGAGATTATTGCCCCCTACCTGCTGCGTTTGGGATGTGCGCAATATCTCCACCAGGATAAAACAGCTCGGAGTTTATGTTAACAGCAGTAACAAAACCTCCACTTCGACCAGCACCTCAGTCGCCGGAAAATATCAGCACTTCAGTTCTTGTGGGAGAGAAATGCAGAGAGGTTGAAGAGAAGAGATGAGAATGTAGTGTGTTATCTTTTTATTCATTCAGTTTAGCCTCTATTTATAGGAGAGGAAAAATGAAACTGTCAACACACTTAATGTCTGAATTAAACTGCTTCATTAATAAAAAATAAAAACTGATCAGATTTTGAATTCATTAATGAAAAAATCAAAACTGATCAGCTTTTGAATTTAAATTATTTGTAACAGCTTTTCACATTAACACCCACATTATTATCAGAACTTAAGTTAAGTTCTGATATAACTCATCAGTACTTAAGTTCTGATTCGACTCATCAGTACTTAAGTTCTGATTCTGATATCAGAACTTGTTAAGTTCTGATTTTATTCATCAGTTCTTAAGTTCTGATTCTAATATCAGAACTTGTTACAGATCAGATTATTTGCAGGTTCAATATATTTTCAGATGCCAGCCCAATAATCCAATCACCGATAAATAAATTCGAATTAAAATAATTCTCAAATAAATAAAATCCTCGCCCAGGTCGCCTCGCGTACGCGAGACGCCGAGACATTCGCCCAAATCGCCCTTCGACCCGGTCCGGTCCGGTGCGGTGCGGTGCGGTGCGTGGCGGGGCGGGCGCGCGCGTGTGTTTGTGTGCGCGCGCGTGAAGCACACAACAACACAATGGACCATCACACACCTTAGTAGTTGTATACTACTCATGTGGGTAATACCATATAAAGCACACAACCCCCTTTATTTATTTCAATGTGGGACAAACATTCTCAAATTTTCCAAGCTTTTCCAAGCTACTTTCAACTCTCATTTCATATGGATTTCATTAAGAAAATTCTTAAAACCATACATGAAAATTTAAGTTCAAATATCATTGAACAATTTCCAATCATTAGATTTTAGGATTAACATCAAGAACATAATTAAATTAAGCTCTAAAATCCTAATTTTCTAACAATCCCCCACAAATCCATACAGAAATGTGATCAATTTCCCATCATGACTTGTTTTTCAGAGTCGGTACCCTTCCGGGTTTGAACCCTCCTAATTCCTCTACTTCAATGGCTATCGGACTCAGATGGAATGTTTCACCTTGAATCTTAATCCGTTTAGTATAACCATATTCCATAGACGATGACAAGTCAAAGGTTATGGTGCCAATCTACGGCTTTGAGACATTAATAGTCATGTCTCGATCCTGTTCGTCGAATGCTTCAAGGATTAACCCTTGTTAGGAATATATGTGCATTAGTTTGATGATATGTTTAACAAAACACTTAAGTAGAAATTTAGTGTCTGTAGCCTCAACGGATAAGACCACTTTGGCTATCCGTTGATGGTGTAGCTTTACTTAGAAATAAGTCTAGTATTGTAGCATATTTCAGTCTCTGTATTTAAAATTGTAATTCTTAGAAGTTGAGAGAAACTATGAGTCATGTTGACTACTAGATGATATGCAGATAGGAAGGCCAATTGTAAATATTTCATGCCTTGTAATTTTGTATAAATGAAGTGGTATCAACGGATGACTTAAAAGACCTTCAACGGATGAGAAGCTAAGCTTCAACGGATGTCTCTAAAGCTTCAACGGATAACATCCTTCAACGGATGAGAGCATCAACGGATGAAAGCTTCAACGGATAACATCCTTCAACGGATGAGAGCATCAACGGATGAAAGCTTCAACGGATAACATCCTTCAACGGATGAGAGCATCAACGGATGAAAGCTTCAACGGATAACATCCTTCAACGGATGAAGTCATCAACGGATGAAAGCTTCAACGGATGTTCTGCTAATCAGCCGTTGATAAGTGGTAGTTGTACCTACAAGCAGAGGCACGTGGGTTGACAGAGAAAACTGAGATGTGGTAGCCGAATTTCAGGATCAACAGAAAAAGCAGCCGTTCTTCTTTTGTACAAAGTTGCAATAGTCAACAAAGTACTTGAGTGAACAGGAAAAGAAGCAAGTGAAGAACTTATTTTACTATTGTAATTTTATATTGTTTTTCACTTGTACACTTGGTAATATATATGAACCAAGAAGAAGCTAGTAATTAGAGAGATTTTTCCAGAGCTGTTAAGAAATATCTTGAGAGAAAATTCATCTAGTTTGTACTAGGATGCAGCTGTGATCAACATTGTTGAACACAGATTTTCTAATATACCATCTCTGGTGGAACAACAAATCCACCAGAAAAGTTTTTAAGGTCTGTTGTGTTCTTTACATTTGTGCTTGAATATATATCTGTCTGTATTAGCTTAAAGCAATTCACACACTTGTTCTTCTTGAACACACAACTTTATAAACTGCTCAAAACTTGAAAAAGTTTTGAGATTTACATTCAACCCCCCTTCTGTAAATCTCATTGTTAGTCTTCTAGGAATAACAATTGGTATCAGAGCAGGCTCTTGACACACAAAGAGTTTAAAGATCTTGGAATCTAACAAAGATGAGTAAGAAGGATATTGGAGTAAAGATCCCAGTTCTTGACAAAGACAGTTATCACCACTGGAAGGTGAAAATGCACCTTCATCTACTCTCCCAAGATGAAGGTTATGTAAACTGCATTGAGAATGGTCCTCACATTCCCCACAAAGTAGCCACAGTTGCTACGGCCACAATTGCTGTTGGTCAATCCATTCCAAAACCCAGAGCAGAATGGACAATGGAAGACACAGAAGAAGTCCACAAGGATAAGAAGGCTATGAACATTTTGTTTAATGGTCTTGACAAGGATATGTTTGATAATGTGATAAATTGTTCAACTGCCAAAGAGGTTTGGGACACAGTTCAGCTGCTGTGTGAAGGTACAGAACAAGTAAGAGAGAACAAAATGCAGCTTCTCATTCAACAGTATGAGCACTTTCATTTTGAAGAAAATGAATCTTTAAATGACACATTCAATAGATTCCAAAAACTGTTGAATGGACTGAAGCTGTATGGTAGAGTGTACCAGGTGAAGGATTCAAATCTTAAATTTTTGAGATCCTTACCAAAGGAATGGAAACCCATGACTGTTTCCTTAAGAAACTCTCAAGATTATAAGGACTTTACTCTTGAAAGATTATATGGAATCTTGAAGACTTATGAACTAGAGTTGGAACAGGATGAGGTATTGGAGAGGGGGAGAAAGAAAGGAGGTTCAGTTGCATTGGTAGCTGAAAATGAGAAAGAATGCAGAAAAGAAACTGTGAGATCTACATCAAGCTCCAAAGATGGTGTAAGAAATCCAGAATCAGACAAGGGTAAAGGGCAAGTTGCTGAAAATGAAGACAACTCCAGTCAAGATGACTCTGATGGTATTGATGAGCATCTTGCATTTCTGTCCAGGAGATTTGCAAAGATGAAGTTCAGGAAAAACACTAGAGCCACAAAACCCCATAAGAACATGGTGGACAAATCCAAGTTCAAGTGTTTTAATTGTGGTATGAGTGGACACTTTGCAAGTGAGTGCAGAAAGCCAACCTCTGAAAAGAAGAAATTTGAACAAGTAGATTACAAAAAGAAATATTTTGATCTGCTCAAACAGAAGGAAAGGGCTTTCATTACTCAAGAAAGAGACTGGGCAGCTGATGGAGAAGAAGAGGATGAAGACATGGAATATGTTAACTTGGCTCTCATGGCTGATTCTGAGGAGAATGAAGTTAGTTCATCAAGCAACCAGGTAATTACTACTGATATAACACAGCTTACTAAAGAAGAGTGCAATGATGCTTTTAATGACATGTCTACTGAACTGTATCATTTGCGTGTATCTCTTAAATCTCTTGCTAAAGAAAATAGTAGGATTAAAGAGAACAATCTGTTTTTAAGTAATAGAAATGCTGTGTTAGAAGATAAGTTAATTGACCTAGAAAAGACTAAGCTGCATTGTGTATCTGTTGAAAATGAACTAGCTGAATCTATTAAGAAAGTAGAAATACTTTCCAATCAATTAGAGAAAGAGCAAGAGGTGATTAAAGCCTGGAAAACATCTAGGGATGTAAGTGCTCAAATTGCCAAAGTCCAAGGAATTGAATCATTCTGTGAAACTGCCTGGGATAAAAATAAAAAGAAACTGGAATTAATTGATGGACTGTCAACGGATGTGGAATCAACGGATGATGAAAGTTATCCGTTGAAGGAAGAAAAGGAACATCCGTTGAAGGTTCCTCAATTAAAACAGGCAGATGTTTCTAAAAGAGAAAATCTAAAGAAACTCAACAAAAAGTTTGGTTCAACTTCAAAGAACTTTGTCAAAGAAGGAGCAAGCACATCCAAAGATGTCAGAAAGGTGAATGTAGGGCACATGACCTTAGAACAGTTAAACAATAGGCTCAAGATGGTTGAGGATAAAAAGGAATCCAAAAGGAAATCCAACAGAAATGGGAAGGTAGGAGTTAACAAACATAACAATTACACACCTGACAAGTATGCTCCTAGAAAAAGCTGTGTGCATTGTAGTAGTGTTAATCATCTATCTGCTAACTGTAAATCTATTAAGAAATCTCCCATAACTGTACCCTCTTCCATGCCTAACATGTCTGTATCACCTCTACATGCTCTGCCTGTTATGTCTCAACAAAATCCTTATGCACATTTTGCAAACATGCCATATTTTAACAATTCTTATCTTGCTGCATTCAGTATGCCTCAATTTCCATACAATATGCCAATGTGGAATAACATGTATGCACAATCCATGCCTAATAATACTATAAATGTGCTGGATAATGTTGTGACTAACCCTACACCTCAACCAACCACATCTAAGACCAAGGTTGACTCAAACTCACCTAAGTCTAAAGATGCAGGAGGAATGAAGTCTAGGAGAAAGGCTAACAAGAATGGACCCAAGGAAACTTGGGTACCAAAATCAAATTGATTGATTTTGTGGTGTGCAGGAAAATAGAAGAAATCTATGGTACTTGGACAGTGGCTGTTCAAGACACATGACTGGAGATTTCTCCCTGCTCACAGAGTTTAAAGAGAGAGCTGGCCCCAGCATAACCTTTGGAGATGACAGCAAAGGGTTTACTATGGGATATGGCTTGATTTCAACAAGGAATGTCATCATTGAAGAAGTTGCATTAGTTGATGGTCTCAAGCACAACTTACTGAGTATCAGTCAACTATGTGATAGAGGGAATACAGTTTCCTTCAATTCTGAAGCCTGTGTTGTCACTAGTAAGAAAGACAACAAAGTGGTTCTAACTGGAGTTAGAAAAGGAAATGTGTACTTAGCTGACTTCAACTCTACAGATGCAGAATCTATTACTTGTCTTTTCAGCAAAGCAAGTTCAGTTGAGAGTTGGCTATGGCACAAGAAGCTATCCCATTTGAATTTCAAGACAATGAATGATCTAGTCAAAAAGGACTTAGTAAGAGGAATTCCTCTTGTTGAATTCTCAAGGGATGGTCTGTGTGATGCTTGTCAGAAAGGCAAACAAAGGAAAGCATCATTTCAGAAGAAGCTTGAAACAACAATTGATGAACCATTACAGCTGTTACATATGGATTTGTTTGGACCAGTCAATGTATTGTCAATAGCAAGAAAAAGATATTGTTTAGTGATTGTAGATGATTTCTCAAAGTTCACATGGGTCTATTTTCTTGGATCAAAGGATGAAGCAAGTGAAATCATTATCAATCACATCAGGCAAGTCAATAATCATCCTGACTTAAAAGTAAGAAACATCAGGAGTGACAATGGAACTGAATTCAAGAATTTGACATTAAGGCTGTTCTGTGAAGAAAATGGAATCATGCATGAGTTCTCAGCTCCAAGAACACCTCAGCAAAATGGGGTAGTTGAAAGAAAGAACAGATCTTTAATTGAGGCTGCCAGAACAATGCTTGAAGAATCAAAGTTACCAACATATTTTTGGGCTGAAGCTGTTAATTGTGCCTGTTTCACTCAAAATATTTCTCTGATCAATCAAGCTAAAGGCATGACTCCTTATCAGTTGTTCAAGAAAAGAAAACCAACTCTAAACTTTCTTCATGTCTTTGGATGTAAATGTTTTATACTAAGGAATCAATCTGACCATAAAGGGAAGTTTGATGCAAAGGCTGATGAAGGAATATTTGTTGGTTATTCAGCTGGAAAATCTTATAGGGTCTACAATCTAAGAACCAACATTGTTATGGAATCTGTGCATGTTGTGTTTGATGATAAAAAGATTGATGGACTAACAGATGAGGAACATTATGAGAGACTCAAATTTGACAATATTGAAATATATTGTGATGATAGTGAAGAAGAGATTGATGGAGACGACACTTCAAAAGGAATACAAAATTTGCTCCTGGATAATGCACAAAATTCAGCATCCGTTGAAAGACATTGTGCATCATCCGTTGAAGTACTTAATGAAACATCCGTTGATCATAGCTCATCAACTGATAATCAATTTACATCATTAATTGATGGAACTCCAAGTTCCCTGCAAAGGACCAACAACTCAGGGGGAGTTTCAACTAATCAAAACTCTATCTCACATCATGACAATACTGAGATCACCTCATCTAGAGCTCATCTTCCACCTCAAAGGAAATGGACCAAGAATCATCCCTTTGAACTGATCATTGGTGATGCATCATCTAAAGTGCAAACAAGAAGAGCTACTCAAGATGAATGTCTGTATAGTAGTTTTCTATCTCAGGAGGAACCTAAGAAAGTGGAAGAAGCCTTATTGGATCCAGATTGGATATTAGCTATGCAGGAAGAGCTAAACCAATTTGAGAGAAACCAAGTTTGGAAGCTGGTACCCAAACCAAAGAACAAGAGTCCTATTGATACAAAATGGGTATTCAGAAATAAGATGGATGAAAATGGCATTATCATAAGGAATAAAGCCAGATTGGTTGCTAAAGGCTATTCTCAGCAAGAGGGAATAGATTTTGATGAGACATATGCTCCTGTTGCAAGACTTGAAGCTATCAGAATCTTTCTAGCCTATGCAGCCCATGCCAATTTCAAAGTCTATCAAATGGATGTCAAGAGTGCATTTCTAAATGGGAAATTAGAGGAAGAAGTCTATGTAAGTCAACCTCCAGGATTTGAAGATCCAAATTTTCCAGACTATGTGTATTATCTGTTGAAAGCACTCTATGGACTGAAGCAAGCACCTAGAGCCTGGTATGAAACATTATCAAAATTTCTTTTGGAGAATCACTTCACTAGAGGTACTGTTGATAAAACTCTCTTCTTTAGAAATGTTAATGGCTCTAGTATACTTGTTCAAATTTATGTAGATGACATAATATTTGGTTCTAAAGATAATAATCTTTGTAAGAAGTTTGCTAAGCTAATGCAAAGCAATTATGAAATGAGCCTAATGGGAGAACTAACCTATTTTCTTGGTTTACAAATTAAACAAGTTAGTAATGGAATTTTCATTAGTCAAACTAAATATATTCATGATCTTTTAAAGAAGTTTGACTTAATGGAATGTTCATCTGCAAAAACTCCCATGGCCACTGCCACCAAACTTGAATTAAATAAGACTGAAAGGTCTGTGGACATTACAAGTTATAGAGGCATGGTTGGTTCACTTTTATATTTAACTGCTAGCAGACCAGATATAATGTTTGCTACATGTCTGTGTGCGAGATTTCAAGCTGATCCTAGGGAGTCTCACTTAATTGCTATCAAGAGAATTTTCAGATATCTCAAGGGTACACCAAATTTAGGAATTTGGTATCCTAGAGAATCTGGCTTTGATCTAATTGGTTATTCAGATGCAGACTATGCAGGTTGCAAAATAGACAGGAAAAGTACAACAGGCTCCTGTCAATTCCTGGGAAACAAGCTTGTATCATGGTTTAGCAAAAAGCAAAATTCAGTCTCTACTTCTACAGCTGAGGCTGAATACATTGCTGCTGGAAGTTGCTGTTCTCAAATGTTATGGATGAGGAATCAACTCCTTGATTATGGACTTCATGTTGATAGAATACCTATCTTTTGTGACAACACAAGTGCCATAGCCATAACAGAGAATCCTGTGCAGCACTCAAGGACCAAGCACATTGATATTAAGTACCACTTCATCAGGGAGCATGTCATGAATGGTACAGTAGAACTACATTTTGTTCCAAGTGAACAACAAATTGCTGACATATTTACCAAGCCACTTGATGAATCAACATTCACAAGATTGGTAAGTGAGCTAGGTATGCTTAATTACTCTTAAAATTCATGTCTTCTTTGCAATTTGATGTGGAGCCTGAAATATATTAGTTGCTAGAACAAATTTGACTTTTAACAAAGTTTATTCCATCAACGGATGTTCCCTATCCGTTGAAAGTCAAAATTGCTCTATCAACGGATATTCATTATCCGTTGAAAGACAAGTATATCTCTGGAACTTTTATCCGTCAACGGATAAAGCTGAAGTACCTTTCAACGGATGACAATTTACATTATCCGTTGAAATGTCACATCAGACGTTTGAGGTGTTTCACAGCCGTTGATTCTATTTTCTTAACCGTTGATACCATACATACATCTGTATGTATTGGTTTTAAAGGTAGTTATTAGAATACTTACAGTTTATTCTTAAACGGCTGAAATTCACTAACACCTATTTATTGATTAATCCTTTATTTATTTTTTTTTTTTGAAAGCATATAAGCCCTTCTGATTGTTCATTATTACTTTACGCTTTCTTAGAATTTCAAGCATTTACCATTTTCTCTCTGCAAAACCCTCAAGTTATTCTCTGCAATTTCTACTCACAACAATGGCACCAGTCGTGAAGATTATGTCTCAATCTGGGTTCATCTACGAGAAGAATAATTTCATAGCTCTGGTAGAGAAGAATGAAGCCCACTCAGATTATCACAAAATGATGGACTTCATCAAAAACTGTAAACTTAGCTATGCAATGCTGGAAGCCCCAACGATTTTCTGTGAAGTAGTTGAGGAGATTTGGACAACTGCTGAGTTCAACTCCATGGATATGACTATCTCCTTCACTCTCAAAGGTAAAAATCACTGTATAAACTGTGATGACTTACAAGCATGTTTTAAATTACCTGAGAACAATGCCATGACACCACACACTGATAGTGATGTATCCAGCATGTTAGATTCCATAGGTTACTCTCTTAACTCTGCTAATTTAGGGGGTATTAGACGAAAAGGCCTTAGGAAAGAATGGAGTTTTCTTGGGGATGCCTTCATAAAGGTTTTCTCTGGGAAAATTAGTAATTTTGATGCCATAACTTCATCTCTTGTTAACATGTTCTATATGCTTGTTTCTGATAGGTACTTTAACTTTAGCAACTATGTGATGCTAGAATTAGGTACTAGATTAGGTAACAAAGCTAATAGACCTAATAACATCTATTATGCTAGATTCTTTATGTTATTGGCTAACCATGTTGCTGAAGGTTTAGTCATAATCAATGAGAATAATAAACTCAAGTGCTGGGCACAAGAGAAAAGAGTTCTTGCAGACTTGAAGAGAATGGATCTTAACAGCAGTGTGCAATTGGTATATTTACCAATCATGAATGCACCCCAGGTAGGTGAGGTAATTGCTTCTACAACTCCTACTTCTTCCAACCCCTCTATTTCTTTATCTTCTAGTGTGGCCATGAAATCTGTGTCAATGCCCCAACAGATTTCTACCAAAGTCACCAAATCCAAACTTTCAAAATCCAAGACAAAGAAAACCACCTCTGTTGTTTCTCAAAAGACAACAGTTGTAACAACAACCATTAACCCTGAGGGAAGTGATCAGGGTGTGAGTGGTGAGGGGAGGGGTGAACATCAAAGAAACCCCCAGGATAAGGAAGGAGAGTTGAGTGCTTCCCAAGCTAGCCAAGCCCCAGTTTCTCAAAAAGCTGTGGTGGTTGAAAAGGTCTCTAGCACATCCCTAGTAGCATCCTCCCAAAAGGATGTTACTATTGAAAAGAGTTCCCATCCAGGAACACAGAACAAAAGAGGGAGGGACACTAAAGCCAAACACTCACCTACAAAAGCCTTTATTAGAAGAAAGAAGGCTAGAACCCAATCTTCTACACAGGGTGCACACACTGCACAGAAACATCCATCTGTCTCTGTGCCTTCTCAAACTCAGTTTGATGTGACTCCAATAAATGTGGAGTCACAGCCCCATTCTCTCACAATAACTACACATCAATCACCAAATGCTTCTTCACCATCTCTGGATGTGGATATGCTATTCCCATCAATTCCTGATTCTCCCTCTTTACAACTCAGGGAGGAGCCCCACTCAAATACAGGTGATCATCATCTTTTAGATGATTTGTTGGATCACCCGCAAATTCTTTCAGATATAATTGAAGGATCTGTATCAACACATATCAAATCAATCTATACAGATTCAACAGTTATATCACTTTCAATTTCATCTTCTTTTCCTTCTTCAATGGATATCACTCATCCGTTGACAAGTGGTTGCTCTTCAACGGATAAGCTTAACAGCAGTTATCCGTTGATAACAACAGTTTCAACTTCAACGGATATTCCACATCCGTTGATAGTCTCTACACAAACAACTGAAATGATTCCAAGTGTAGAAGACATGAATACTGTGCAATCACTTTTAGGATTGAGGGCAGGGAGTGAAAATTTGAGTGAGAGGCTGGGTTGCTCCCAGGCAAAAGGAGAGATTGAGAGCACAAAAATGCATGCTATTTCTTCCAGCATGGCAAAAGTCAGTGAGTGGAGTACCACCTTAGAAGGTGAAGGTGAGGGAGTGAGATGTGTGAGCCAGGGGGAGCCCCTGATGCAAGAACATAGAGAAAAAGAGAGAAAAGCAGGTACAGTTGATACAAGGGTGGAACCAGCCATTGCTCATGAGTCAATGATTGTGGATGATGCTGAAAAGGAAAGACAATTTCAGCAACATTACAAAGCTGTAATTGATAACATTTCCTTGGATGCTGACACTTTTACTCATCCTGTGACAGCCTATCAACTGTTGGCTGCTCAGGGCAATGAGGAGGCAGAGAGGACACTACATCTAGTGCACTCAACAGAATCTCTTCAAAGGGATAAAGCTGCTATTAACAGGATGCCTTCTACAGCTGGTGAGCCATCTGAGGAATTTGGAGTAAATTCTGATGATGATGACTCTATTTCTTCTGATGGAAGCATGAACATAGGGGGAGATGAAGACCCTAGTTCCATTTCTAATCTACCTGAATGGGCCCTGACTAAGGAGCATAGAACAGGTGAATTCAATGTCCACCTGGTCAAACAAATCATCACTATTCAACAGGCCATTCAGAACACTTCAAATGCAAATATCAAGGCTATCCTCCAAGCTCACCTGGACTCACTGCATCTCATGAAGTTGCAGAAAGTAAAGCAAGATATGAGTCTAAATGATCTCAGGAAAGATATTGCTGACTTGAAATCCTTCACTTCAGAAAAATTGGATTCAGTCATGCCCTATGGTACTTTGCAGGACTTGGTTTCGAGATTGAAAAAGGAATCAGTTACTGAACAAAGGCTGGCCAAGTTGGAAGACAGAGTTCAAGGAATTGAAGATTCTGTGGCCACCCTTCTTCTCAACCAACAATCTCAAACCAATCTCCTAATGCAGCTGGCAAAAGCACAAGGCTTGACCCCTCTCCTTGATGATAACAAAAAGGGGGAGAATAACAGGGAAGGGGAAGGAGAGCCCTCTACAAAGATTCAGATATCTAAAGTGCTAGTTCCTGCCATCACTACCTCTCCAATCATTCAAATCAAGGGAAAATCTGATGGAATTGATTTGATTCAGCTAGCAGCAGCTGAAATACAAATGAAAGAACAATGGAGGAGAATTGATGAAAGGTTGCAATTGGTGTTTGGTTCTACACAAAACAAATCAACATCTGTGAAATTTAGCACAAAGATTGAACCAATCAACATGGAGCTCATGCCAGTAGGGAGTCTTAAGGATGGAGAAGCTTCTTCCAAAGAGCTACAAGCTATAATCCTCAAGCCCAATGAAAGATCCAATAAGGACTCAACAAAGAATCCTTTAAAAGAAGTGGACTTTCCTCCTTCAAAAGATGATGAGAACAAGATCTTAGGCAGGAGTATTGCCTATCTCAAAAAGTCCATGGATGAGGCTGTAAGGAGAAATAGAGCTATTATCATTAGAGAGGGAAAGAGCATATGTGTGATGCAAGGACATCCCAAATTCTCAATAGCTAAGAAAGAAGAAGCCAAGCAATTAAAGGCTGACAAAAGAGCACAAGCAAAGCTTGAAAAACAGCTAAAGTCAAGCCAAGTTGAAGAAATGAAAGGAATTGAAGTCAGGGGTGAAGAAAAGATTGCTAACTTAGATGAGGTTCTTGGGAGCATATTTGGTGAAAATATGGAGGAAAGAGAGGAATGGCAGAAGGGAAACAGAAGAAAGGCCAAGGCACACAGAAGGAGTGAAGATAACCCTGAAGATACCAAATCTACATCTAAACCACTACCTTCCATACCTGAACCTTTTGTTACTGATCCCTCTATAAATATCCATGGTGAACCAATCATTCCAAAAGAGGAACCTATTGATTGGGACAACATCACATTGCCTACCTTTCTAACCACTCTTCCACCACCAAAGAAACAGAAAAGAAAACCAAAATCTACACCTCCCACAACCTCTAAGAAATTCACTCAAAAACAAAAACCTAAACCTAAGTCACCCATTTCTAAAGATGATTATGTTCACATCTGTGACATAAAAGAAATTTCAGACATTGAACTCTATCTGGATGAGCTGGAGGATGTAAGGGGAATAGCTGCCTACAGACAGTTACCAGAAAGATTAGTGTTCAGATATAAAGGAGCTGGGGAAAGAACATGGCCTCTCCACAGGATTCTAAATGAAGGCTACTCTACCTTGATCAGAGTCTTTTCAGCCATCAAAAAGGATTCTGGCTTTACCAGAACAGCCAAGACTGAAATTCTCAACAAGATTGCCAACATAAGGAAGACTTGGAGGGAACCAAATGCTTTGCCCAGAACCTTACTCATACAAGAAAGGGGAACTAAAATTCACAAATCACCTCATTGGTTGATGGAATTTAGAGATGACAGAGGAGTCAGAAGATTTTTCAGACTTGAAGACCAACTCAAGATTGCCAGCAATGAAACTCTCAAGGAAATGCAATCTAAGTTGGATATCAGTGATGAAGATGAAGCTGAATTCTTCAGAAAACTCCAACTCCAAATTGAGGGAAATGACAAAGGGCTAGGAAAGAAAACCAGGGAACAAAGAAGAAAATGATGTTTTGCTCAGGCTAGAGGAGCACCCTTGGAAATACTGTAAATCTTCAATTACCTCCTAGTACATACACTTTTGCAGCACTTTTTATATTTCTACTTAGTTTCAATTCAAATATTTGTTAAGTGTTTTGTTATCATCAAGTTAACTCTGAATTTATGCCTACAGTTCTTATAGACATAAATAGGGGGAGATTGTTAGGAATATATGTGCATTAGTTTGATGATATGTTTAACAAAACACTTAAGTAGAAATTTAGTGTCTGTAGCCTCAACGGATAAGACCACTTTGGCTATCCGTTGATGGTGTAGCTTTACTTAGAAATAAGTCTAGTATTGTAGCATATTTCAGTCTCTGTATTTAAAATTGTAATTCTTAGAAGTTGAGAGAAACTATGAGTCATGTTGACTACTAGATGATATGCAGATAGGAAGGCCAATTGTAAATATTTCATGCCTTGTAATTTTGTATAAATGAAGTGGTATCAACGGATGACTTAAAAGACCTTCAACGGATGAGAAGCTAAGCTTCAACGGATGTCTCTAAAGCTTCAACGGATAACATCCTTCAACGGATGAGAGCATCAACGGATGAAAGCTTCAACGGATAACATCCTTCAACGGATGAGAGCATCAACGGATGAAAGCTTCAACGGATAACATCCTTCAACGGATGAGAGCATCAACGGATGAAAGCTTCAACGGATAACATCCTTCAACGGATGAAGTCATCAACGGATGAAAGCTTCAACGGATGTTCTGCTAATCAGCCGTTGATAAGTGGTAGTTGTACCTACAAGCAGAGGCACGTGGGTTGACAGAGAAAACTGAGATGTGGTAGCCGAATTTCAGGATCAACAGAAAAAGCAGCCGTTCTTCTTTTGTACAAAGTTGCAATAGTCAACAAAGTACTTGAGTGAACAGGAAAAGAAGCAAGTGAAGAACTTATTTTACTATTGTAATTTTATATTGTTTTTCACTTGTACACTTGGTAATATATATGAACCAAGAAGAAGCTAGTAATTAGAGAGATTTTTCCAGAGCTGTTAAGAAATATCTTGAGAGAAAATTCATCTAGTTTGTACTAGGATGCAGCTGTGATCAACATTGTTGAACACAGATTTTCTAATATACCATCTCTGGTGGAACAACAAATCCACCAGAAAAGTTTTTAAGGTCTGTTGTGTTCTTTACATTTGTGCTTGAATATATATCTGTCTGTATTAGCTTAAAGCAATTCACACACTTGTTCTTCTTGAACACACAACTTTATAAACTGCTCAAAACTTGAAAAAGTTTTGAGATTTACATTCAACCCCCCTTCTGTAAATCTCATTGTTAGTCTTCTAGGAATAACAACCCTATCCTCTAATTGCGACCACACAATTACATTCGCTTAGCTGGGCATCTCCAGAGATATACTGCCTCTATCTCGTCAAATGACTTGATCCCATTCAGAGTTTTAACACTCTTGCTTTTCTGGCAGTGTCAGTACCTTCTAGGTTTACAGGGGATAGACTCAGATACTATAGTATCATCTATGTAGCAAAGGTACTACCAACTCATCCTTACAGCTTGTTATTACCCATTGAATACACTTCGAGGGATCTCCTCTCATGTGTATTGGGTTCCCACTGTTGATGAATTATGATGGGTTGACAATCCCATCCCCAACCTTGACTTAAGGACCACTGCAGGTTCCAGTCCTTTAGTAAGAGGATCAGCTATATTATTCTGAGTTCCTATGAACTCTATAGCTATGATCCTATCAGTCACTAAACCCCTTATAGACTTGAGTCTAACTTGGATGTGTCTCTTAGTTTTAGCATTATGCTTTTTACTACTAATCTTGTCGATAGTTGTTCGACTATCACAGTGAATAGCAATAGCAGGGAGCGGTCTGCTTACTACAGGTATTGCAGACATAAGTCCGTGTAACCATTCAGCCTCCGTCCCTGTGGCATCAAGTGCACACAACTCAGCCTCAAAAGTAGACCGAGTAACAATAGTCTGTCTGCTTGACTTCCAGGATATTGCTCCACCAGCCAAGGTGAACACGTATCCAGTCACTCCATTGGAACCAGACTTCTTAGCTATCCAACTTGCATCACTGTACCCTTCAAGCACACCAGGAAATCTCCTGTAGTGTAAACTAAGGTACATTGTGCCTTTTAGATATCTAAGTACTCTATCAAGAGCATCCCAATGAGTTCTGTTTGGACAGCTTGTATATCTCGCCAATTTAGACACAGAATATGAAATATCTGGTCTAGTACAGTTAGCAAGATACTGCAAGCTCCCAATAATCTGAGAATACCTTAACTGAGACACAGGCACTCCTGAAGTATTCTTGACAAGGGCAACTTTCGAATCATAAGGTGTACTAGCGATTCTACACTGTGAATAACCATATTTCTCAAGTATAGATTTCTCTATATAATGAGATTGAGTCAAGGTTATTCCTTCAGTGGACTGAATCAATTTGATTCCAAGAATCACACTTGCCTCACCCATATCCTTCATTTCAAAATGCCTTTTCAAGAATTCTTTAGTCTCGTTAATAATCTCAATATTGGTTCCAAACAATAAAATATCATCCACATATAGGCACAAGATAACACACTCATTACCTTTAACTTTAGTGTAGACACACTTATCACTTTCATTAATCTTATAACTGAAAGGCAATATAGTTTCATCAAACTTTTTATGCCAATCTCTGGGAGCTTGTTTCAAGCCATAGATGGACTTGATCAACTTACATACTTTCCTTTCATTGCCTGATGCAACAAATCCATCAGGCTGATCCATATAAATCTCTTCCTCAAGTTCACCATGAAGAAAAGCCGTCTTTACATCCATCTGATGAATGATAAGACCATGGACTGAAGCCAATGCTATAAGCATTCGGATTGTTACCATTCTTGCAACCGGAGAGTATGTATCAAAATAATCAATTCCTTCCTTTTGCTTAAAACCCTTAGCTACCAGTCTAGCTTTGTACTTATCTATTGAGCCGTCAGGGTTCAACTTCCTTTTAAAGACCCATTTGCACCCAATAGTAGAACACCCAGGAGGGAGATCAACCAACTCCCATGTTCCATTGGAAACAATAGAGTCAATTTCACTCTTGACAGCGCCCTTCCAGTGCCTTGACTCAGAAGAATCCATAGCTTGCCGGAAAGTTAAAGGTTCGTCCTCGATATTGTAAGTGATGAAATCACCTCCAAAATCCTTGACTATTTTTGCACGCTTACTTCTCCTTGGTTCCTCTAATTCCTTAGGAATAGAGCTACTACTAGGTTCCGCCCCCACATTTGTCATCTTTTCCACATGATCAGGAATAGAACTTGATGTGTGAGTATGATCTTCCTCGGAAGTCGTTTCAGGTATTCCAGTCTTCATAGGGTAGACATCCTCAAAGAATGTCGCATCTCGAAATTCAACTATCGTGTTTGCCACTATACCATCTATGTCAGATTTTAACACTAAAAATCTCATAGCTGTAGTGGTTTCAAGATAGCCCAGAAAGATACAGTCAACAGTCTTTGGACCTAGTTTCTTTCTCTTGTGTTCAGGAACAAGCACCTTAGCAAGGCACCCCCACACACGAAGATACTTAAGACTAGTCATCCTGCCTTTCCATAACTCCAAGGGTGTTTTATCCATGTGTTTCAGAGGGACTCTATGCAAAATATGGCAAGCCGTATTTAGAGCCTCTCCCCACATGTATTTAGGCAACCCAGAGTTAATAAGCATACTATTAATCATATCTTTAAATGTTCTGTTCTTTCGCTCAGCAACCCCATTAGACTTAGGTGTGTATGGTGGAGTAACTTCATGAACTATACCATTGTTTGCACAAAATTCATTAAAAGCATTACTCGTATACTCACCACCTCTATCAGATCTCAATCTTTTAAGTAACTTACTAGTTTGTTTTCTACTTCAGTTTTATATATAATGAATTTACTAAGTGCTTCATCCTTATGTCTAAGTAAATAAACATAACAATATCTACTACTATCATCTATAAAGGTAATGAAGTATCTAAACTGGTCCTTGGTCAACACACCACCAAATTCACAAATATCAGTGTGTACTAAATCTAACAAGTCTGAATCCCTAACAACGTTATGAAAAGGTTTCCTTATCTGTTTAGCAAACACACATACTTGACATTTAGAATTCTTTTCTATGGTATATTTTGGAATCAACTCTAAGTTCATCATGTTCTTAAGAGCACCAAAGTTTAAATGACCTAGTCTAGCATGCCATATATTTGAGGATTCAATACAATTAACAGTAGGAATAAAATTATTATTCAAACTTCCCAAAACGGGATCCGCATTAATAACAAATAAACCATTTGACAAGTAACCCTTGCCAAAGAATGTACCAGTGTGAATAAGAACTACTTTATTACACTTGAACGAAATTTCAAAACCACTAGAAACTAAACAGCTTCCACTTATTATATTTCTACGCTTGTCGGGAACATGATGCACTCTCGTCAGAGATAGAATACGTCCTGAAGGGAACTTCAGATCCACGTTTCCAACTCCATGTACTTAAGCAGCACTAGCATTCCCCATCTTCACAGTCAGGCTATGACTCTGTTGATAAGATACAAATAAACTAATATCAGCACAAATATGTACATTAGCTCCAGTATCTATCAACGATTCATTTGACAGATAGGTAGAAAATATCACAGGGTTGTAGGATACATACCGGTCAACGTTGGTTTCAGAAGCCGTAGCCTCACCAACAACCATGTTCACTACAGGCCCACTTGCGGTTCCAAGCACAACATTTGCTTGTGCTACCTCGGTTTTCTTCGCTTTCTTCGTAGGGCAGTCCTTACTCCAGTGCCCAACCTGCCCACAAGACCAGCATGGTTTGTTTGCCTTGGGTTTCTTGGCCTTGTCCTTGTCACTCTTAGGTTTATTACTATTAGCTTTCTTAGCAAAAGCCTTCCTCTTTTGTCCTACAGTTGCTATGTTTACCTTCGAGGTACTGTGTTCAGTTGGCATCACATGTCCCTGTTTGGACTTGTGATGTTCTTGTACCGAGATGTCCAGCATAAGGTTGGTCCAGGTGATCTCTCCTTTCTGTCTTTTCAGGGAGAGAGAGAACTCTTCCCAAGACTTCGGGAGTTTTTCAATCACACTCATCACCTTGAACTTCTCCGGGAGATTCATTCCAGACTCCTTCAAAGCATGCACTATCATCTCGAACTCATGCACCTGCTCAGTCATGGACTTATTGTCCACTAGCTTGAACTCGAGGAACCTTGCCACAGAATACTTTTCTAGACCTTGTGAGTCAGTATTATGTGTCTGGTCCAGCTTCTCCCATAAGAGTTTTGCAGAGTAGGCATCAGAAGAATAGACATCAAACAAAGTGTTTGTTAGTGCCGCAAGAATGGCCGCTCTAGCCACTCCATCCTTCTCAGCCCACTTCGCAAAAGCCTTAACTGTGTCAGCCTTCTCTTGATCCACTACTGGTTTCTCATATTCCACAACCGGCCACAGACCCTTTATAGTCAACCACAGCTTCATCCTTTTCTGCCAGCGAGAAAAGCCAATGCCACCGTTGAATTTCTCCGGTAAACCGGTTAGTTCAACAGCCTGTGCTAAACTATAGGTGGTCCAATCAATGGCCCCAGCAGTTACACCCGAACTGCAACCACCACCAACGATAACCTCACTTTCGTTAACCATTATGCTAAATTCTAAATAACCAATAATCTCTTCAAGAATGTTGAGAATCTCACTAACAAGTATAGCAACATAGAGGCAAGTGTATAAAGAATTTAACAAGTTTAGGCCAAGACCACAGTTAACAAAACAAAACATGCAGGTAAACAAAATCAGTTCCTGAAATAACGTAGAGAGAAAGAAAGATGTACCCGAAACCATAGCTTTCAATAGTGACTGAAATAAAGGTTTACAGATACAAAACGCCAAGAAAATGATTACAGCTGAGTCACCAGGCCTTGCTCGAAGTCCTGGCTGCTCTTGAAGAGATTATTGCCCCCTACCTGCTGCGTTTGGGATGTGCGCAATATCTCCACCAGGATAAAACAGCTCGGAGTTTATGTTAACAGCAGCAACAAAACCTCCACTTCGACCAGCACCTCAGTCGCCGGAAAATATCAGCACTTCAGTTCTTGTGGGAGAGAAATGCAGAGAGGTTGAAGAGAAGAGATGAGAATGTAGTGTGTTATCTTTTTATTCATTCAGTTTAGCCTCTATTTATAGGAGAGGAAAAATGAAACTGTCAACACACTTAATGTCTGAATTAAACTGCTTCATTAATAAAAAATAAAAACTGATCAGATTTTGAATTCATTAATGAAAAAATCAAAACTGATCAGCTTTTGAATTTAAATTATTTGTAACAGCTTTTCACATTAACACCCACATTATTATCAGAACTTAAGTTAAGTTCTGATATAACTCATCAGTACTTAAGTTCTGATTCGACTCATCGGTACTTAAGTTCTGATTCTGATATCAGAACTTGTTAAGTTCTGATTTTATTCATCAGTTCTTAAGTTCTGATTCTAATATCAGAACTTGTTACAGATCAGATTATTTGCAGGTTCAATATATTTAGACTACTTAGCCTATTTCAGAACCCAGCCCAATAATCCAATCACCGATAAATAAATTCGAATTAAAATAATTCTCAAATAAATAAAATCCTTGCCCAGGTCGCCTCGCGTACGCGAGACCCCGAGGCATTCGCCCAAATCGCCCGTCGACCCGACCCGACCCGGTCCGGTGCGTGGCGGGCGCGCGCGTGTGTGTGCGCGTGAAGCACACAACAACACAATGGACCATCACACACCTTAGTAGTTGTTTACTACTCATGTGGGTAATACCATATAAAGCACACAACCCCCTTTATTTATTTCAATGTGGGACAAACATTCTCAAATTTTCCAAGTTTTTCCAAGCTACTTTCAACTCTCATTTCATATGGATTTCATTAAGAAAATTCTTAAACCATACATGAAAATTTAAGTTCAAATATCATTGAACAATTTTCAATCATTAGATTTTAGGATTAACATCAAGAACATAATTAAATTAAACTCTAAAATCCTAATTTTCTAATATAGAGGAGAATTAATTAGCTTCCTCATGATTTGTTGGAATAATTTAAACTTGTTTTTTAAGTATCTGTGTTTTATAACGTGTATATTTGACACGTTGTATGGTTTGAATAAGTCTAGTAGCAGTTAAGTGTTTTCAGGAGTTATGGAGTCTTAGTAGGTGTAGTTTGCTATTTTGTAAGAAGCAGTTTTCCATATATTCTAGTTCCTGTATTCAGTTTTTTTTATCAAGTAATATAACATTTCAGTTTACAGAACAAAGCGTGTGTTTTCTTGTGTTAAATTGCTTGGTGTGAGTGTGTTTAATCCCAGTGTTAGAGTCTACATGATTAAGAACAGTGCTAAAATTGGTGGTGATCCAATAAATAAGCTTGTTTTTGTGAAGCCTTAAACAAGTT
The DNA here is from genome assembly GCF_009905375.1 of Apium graveolens. Taxonomy (NCBI): domain Eukaryota; kingdom Viridiplantae; phylum Streptophyta; class Magnoliopsida; order Apiales; family Apiaceae; genus Apium; species Apium graveolens. The sequence goes on from NC_133654.1 coordinate 107,553,110, forward strand.
TGGTGTATTGGTTGAATGTTGTATAAAAAAAGCTGATTTATGGGAGAGTGCCTTGCTAGATCCTCCCACGACCGCCACACTTGAAGCATATGCATCGGGGTCAAAATTTAAGTGATTCAACAGGTATTTTGATTGGATCCTAAAAAAAGTCATGTAGCTATAGCAAATCAAAGGCATCAATCGTGTAGATCCCAGTTGTTTCACCTTTATTTGTTCAGCCTGCTTTTATCTTTATTTGTAATATATTGCAACGTCTATATACTTATAGATTCATAGCGATAATAATAATTGTAACATCATATATATTATAAAGAATTTTTTTTTCTGTTCTATCTCATACAAAAATTTATAACACCCATATTCTTATCTTCTTAATCTCATTTTCTTTCCCATTTTATACAGATAAATATATAATGGTAATTAATTGGCTCTCATCTGAATAATTGCAATTATGTATTTTATGGATCGTAAACTTAGCTCATTAAAAAAATTAACGAATTGTACATTTTTTTTGTTTATATCATACAGTTTGATTTTCTGAATTGGTGCAGGTTGTATAGTTAGAACATCGTGTTAGCTATAATTGGTTGGCTAAATTGGACCTCTAGTACAATATATAAAATTCATTCAACCTGTAAGATATTGTACTTCAATGGTATTGTCTATAATGGTTAGTTATATTTTTAAAATAGTATATTATTAAAATTTTATGTTATTATAAATAGAATATATTACTTCAATATAGTAATAAATGATTAATTTTTTTTACAGATTTCTTACGGGTCTCTAGTGGTTCAACAAATATAACCAACATCAAGAGGTTGACTATATTTATAAATAAGGGGAATTTACCATTGAAGATGGATTTTTTTTACATAATCTCTATATTTTTTTATTTATAGGTCGGAGATGCTTTGTCTACATTAAAAAAGAAAAAAAAAATCAAAACTTAATTCATAAATTGAAATTGTCTGTACATCCGTATGAAATAAACTATAAATTACTTAATAAATATGATAAATTATATCCAGAAATGTACAAAAAGCCTGGGAAGAGCCCGGCCCGGTCAAAACCTGGCCCGGTCCTGACCCGGGTTTAGGGCCTTGACGGACCCTATATGTTTAGGCAAAGCCCGGCTCTGTTAAAAGTTCGGGTTTCGGTCCGGTCCGATAAAAACCCGAAAAAATCCGGTTAAAATCTGATTATTCTATTATATTTTCTTATATATTTATGAATTTACATTTACTATAAATATAAATAATAATTTAAAAATATATATATTTACATATTCGTGATTAATAATATTATTAATATAATTTATTACAGGATTAATGAAAAATTAATGAAAAAAGATATAGTAAGTACACTATATATATTAGGATAACATTGATAAAACAAATTATTTTATAAATATATTTATTTTTTTGCCAAATTTAAATATTTTTAACGAAATAATGTTTTCATAAAATATTACATGCAAACTAATACATTTTCACGATGATCTAGTTGCTAACATATGTAGTATTTAGAATCTCTAAATTAACTCGATCCGATGTAAATTAGAAAAAAGCCCGGCCCGATCCAATCCGGCCCTAAAAAACCCGGTGAGACCCGCCTCGAGGGTCCAAACAGGCTCTAACATTTTCGGAAAGCCCAGCTCGGTCAAAGTCAGAACCCAAAAAGTCCGTCCCGGTCAAAGCCCAGACTTTTTAAGGCTCAGTCAAAACCCGGCCCAGTGGGCCTTTTGTGCATCTCTAATTGTATCATATTACAAAGTTGAGCAAAATCTTTATTGGCCCGTTTGGGAAACTTGATTTTATCTGAAATTCTGGATTTGATCAAATAAGCCGTTTGAGAATTTGAATTTGAATTTGAATTTCATTTAAATATTAGTAAAAACATGAGAATTTGAAATGACAACTCAAATCCTGTCATTTGAAATCCCTCATTTGGAATAAAATGCAAGTTTTCAAACGCCCTATAATATTATTCGCAAGAATACAAAACTAGGTTTTACTTAAATAAATCATAGTTGAGGAGCTATTTTATCATTAAATTCACTACTAATTTGCTAAAACCTTCTCAATTTGAAATGGTTTAAAATACATAATTTAAATCTTGAAAACTTAAATTCATAATAACGAACTAAGTAAAAGTTACATGAACATTAATGTAAGTTGCTTTTTGATTGAAAAATGTTAGTATTTGAGATAATGACGTCTAATTTGATGTTATGTCATTGAAATGTAATAATTTTTCAACTAAAATTGACGTGGACCGAAAAAAATGTCTCATGAATTATGGAGGGTATATTTGTCATTTTAAAAAATAAATTGTCCCATTAATGAAAACTCTTTTTTGAACTATATTCATGTTCGATTCCCTATAACAACATTTTCATTTAGAAATATGAGATGTGATAGTATTTTTGTTATTTCTAATTGAATAAAATGTCTTATGGATTATCAAGGGTACTCCTATCATTTTTCTGAATAAAAAATTATATATACTCGTACATTTACATAAATGATAATTTTTATATTTTACTAAATCATAAAGTATAATAATTAATCCATAAATCTTTAAAGTAATAATAGAACCCATAAATCTTTTGCCAAAGAACCTTTTGATTCACTAATTCATCAAATATAATAATTGTAATTTGAAGTTAGGCTTGATTAGTAAATCCAACAATTATTGAGTTTCAACCCAAAATGATAGTATATGTTTTGAAGTTCCTAGATAAAATTGGGTTAGATAATAATTGTATGTAGAAAATTGTTATATATGATATGTCTTGAATACAAAATTTTGTAATAAGACACTAAGAATGAAAAACTTGTATAACAAGTATGGGAAGACTTGTACAACAAGTATGGTATGTCTGGTGGCTAAGTTTGGGATGGTTTTATATACATTGTCATAATATTATATTTAATTGTGAGTGATTCAGAAGTAGACTTAAGTATCGCTCTAGAGTGGATGCTTAAGTATTGTTAGGTTTCGGTATCCTTGATTTATTGTATTATTTTTATTATTTAGATTAATAATAAAAGTTGGGACGTGGTTTATCCGCGTCATATATTTTATGTGCGCACTCTGCATTGGATCTTATATAGTTGTGTGCATTCCTCCTAACAAGTGGTATCAGAGTTGAGGTTCGTGATGGATAAGTTTGGAGGAAAGTTCGAGATTCAATTCGATGATAGAGTACGATGATGGGTTTGATGGTAAGAAGCCCACTAACGTCTGAGAAGACAAAGTTACATGCGATATGACGGTTGGCCCTTGCACTATGGATCAATCATGATATTCTAGAGAAACTTCATAAGAAAAATTTGTTCAGACTCGAGATGGAAGATGTAAGAGATCATCACAATTACTTCAATGGTTTGGTCAACCATGCGAATTATTTAAATGAGACTAGTGGAATTATTCTTGAGACCGAAAGATTGAGAAAGTAATGATCGAGTTACTCAACTTATGGAAGGGTACTTGTGTTACTTTGGATTGGGATACATCACTGTGATGAAAAACAGTGATTTGGAGTTCAATAAGTGAAATTTAAAGATACTCAATGATTTGAGAAACAAGAGGATAAGATTCTTGTTCGAGAAGAGACATTGAAGAACAAACCTCAAAGGCTTGATGGTGACCGTTAATTCGGTTGTGAACTCAAATTGGATTTAAGGAAAGAATTGTTGGGTTTCAACCTAATATGATAGTAAGGGCTTCGGTAATACATGATAAATATGGGTTGGATAATAATTATGTGTAGACAATTATTATATATGGTATGTCTTGATCATAAGGTTTTGTAATTAGAAACTAAGAACGGAAGGCTTGTATAACAAGTATGGGAAAACTTGTACAACAAGCATGGTATATATTGGTTGCTAAGTTTGAGATGAATATATAGACACGATAATAATAGTGTATTTGATAGGGAATGATTAAGATGTAGACTTAAGTATGGCTCTAGAGTGAATTCTTTTAGCACCAATGGTTCCATCAACTGCTGCAAGTCCGGTGATTATTTTCATAGGAACATAAGGACCATTGTCAGTGCAGTTAACAAAATCCTCATCCTAAGATATCAAGTGAATCTCATCTTCACTTTCCAGTGAGAATATAATTCCTTGTCCAGAATTGGAATCTTTACACCAACATCCTTCTTACCAATGATTGATTATATAGCTTCAAGATCTTTAAACCCTATGTAAGTTGAAGGATTGCTCTGATACCAATTTTTATTTACTAACAATTAATACTAGGGTAATTTGTAAAATGGGGGGTTGATACCAAATTACTAATTCCAACTTTTTTTGAACTTAAAAAATTGCTAAACTGAAATAAATACACAACAAATAAAAATTTCAGGTGATTTATTTTTTACTTGCTACCTGAGTTAGATATTAAAGAAATAATCCATGCAAATTAAAATAACTTATTAGCTTATTTTTACAGTGTTTCCCTTTAGATATAGTGCTCTTAACTAAGCTCTAAGAAAAACTCTATACTTATTTCTTAGAGAATACACTGGTACAACTTGGTTTGTATAGCACCAAGTTACAACCTTTACTAGTCAATTCGATGTAAAGTATTCTCAGTCCAATAAGATTGCTTCTGCATTCTTTCATGTGAAGATTGATAAATGAGGCTAGATTTTATCTTGATATATTGATTTGAATAACCCTCCAATTTGTCATACATGGAAAATATAATGTTTGTTCTTCTTCAGAGTTTAAGATCACATGCACATTTTGTCTTGGATCCCATTTTAAATTGAGATCTTTTATCAACCTATATGTTTTGTCAGATTTGATATATGTGCTCTGTAAAGTCACTGTCAATTGCTCTTTGCTACTTTAGCCGCCATTGATATAGTAATCTTCTTAGCAGTTGATGGATTGATGCTTTTAGTCGTTGATAGTCAACTCCCCTTAGCCGTTGAAGACTAACTTCACGCAGACAGAATTACATGGCATTTCATATATACAATTAACCATCATATTCTATTTATCCATTGAGTCACATATTACCACAAAGTGAATGATTACATCAATGACTACTTATTGAGATCTACATGAAAATGTTACAAAATCTTATCAGTTGATAAGCTACTCTGTCAATGGCTATCAGAAAATGATAATTAATCATTGATAGGTACATCTACTTAATGAATGATTATGCTATATATTTTATTCATCATCAAAAATACATGTGAGTCCTAACAGACCTTCATCACTAAATTAAAACCAAAAAACAACCTCTCACCAAGGAGAGAAATTAAAACAAAAAATACAAATTAAAAATCCAAATTAAAACTCTTAGATTTAAAAAACGAAACCATAATAAGAGATAAACTATTTCTCAAATCCAATAAGCTCCGTTTAAATCGAAAATGAAAAGCCCCGAAGCTCCAATAATTTAGATCTAAAAACAAATCAAAATATATCAAACATGTAAAAAATCTTCCTTAAAAACGAAGATTATTGAAGAAAACAAAAATAAATAAAGGATTTGGGGTTTTTCACTAGAGCAACTGGTGAAAGCCCCGCCGATTATTGTTGATAAAGGAGAAAAGAGGAGGAGGATGAGGCGGCGAGGGTATTTTAGGGTTCCGGGGTACTTATAAATTATTAAGAAAATTACCAATTTTCACCTTACGTATTAACATTTGGATTTTTTTTGGTACATAGAATTTTCTATTACATACATGACATCTATTATTATATATATAATACCACAACAGGGACGTTCGGTAAGAAAATTTAATCATAAATATCCTATTTAATATATGTTAAATATTAATTTCAACTATCAATACTCATTAAGTTGTGAAGAATCCAGATGACTACTCACCAGAGGATCTGGAAGAAGTCAACAAAGACAAGAGAACTATGCATATCATGTTTAATGGTATAGATTTTGACATGTTTGAATGTGTCATGAACAGCTCTACAACTAAAGATGTTTGGGATACCATTCAAACTCTTTATGAAGGATCTGAACAAGTCAGAGAGAACAAGATGCAACTTTTCATACAACAGTATGAGTATTTTCACTTTAATCCTGGTGAAGGCTTGAGTGAAACATTCAACAGATTCCAGAACCTGTTGAATGGGTTAAAATTAAATGAAAGTCTATCAAGTTAAAGACTCTGATATGAAGTTCTTGAGATCTTTTCCAAGGGAATGGAAGTTAACCACCGTCTGTGTCAGAATTTAATATGATTACATGGAATACACTCTTGACAGATTGTATGGAGTCCTCAAGACCTATGAGCTAGAGATGCAACAGGATGAGGAAATTGAAAAGGGGCAAAAAAAAGACAAATCTGTAGCTCTTGTTGCATCAATCACTGTGAGAAGCAAGTGGAAGCCAAGGTGAAATCTGTAACTAATGTAACTGAGGAATCAAAACCAAAATCATCAAAAGGAAAAGCTAAAGGTGTTGAAACTAAGAGTGGCTTCTCCTCATCAGATGAGCTAGAAGAGCTGGATGAACATATTGATTTTCTGTTAAAAAGATTTTCTAACTTGAAATTCAAAAGAAAATCTTTTTCCAAGCCATTCAACAAAGAGTTTAGCACTAATAGGAATTTGGTTGATAAATCCAAATTCAAATGCTACAATTGTGGAATAGCTAGGCACTTTGCAAATGAGTGTAGAAAGTCAAAGAATCCTAAAGGTGGTGAAGCTGTTGATTACAAGAAGAAATATTTTGATCTCTCGAGACAAAAAGAAAAAGCCTTCATTACCAAGGAAAAGGACTGGGATGATGGAGATGACACAGATAAAAAAGCTGAATATGTGAATATGACACTGGTAGCTAATGATGATGGTCTTGAAGGTAGCCCATGAAGCAATCAGGTAATCACCACTGATCTATCTAACCTGAGTAAGAGTGAATGCAAAAAAAACCATTAACGACATGACATCATGAAATGGGATTCGTAGCCAGGATGCTATTCTGTATAATTTGCATGTTACTCTTAAATCTCTCAAAAAGGAAAATGCTATAGTTAAAGAATCTAATGTTTTGCTTGTTGAGAAAAATATTATGTTACAAACTCAGTTGCATAAATTTGTGAAATAAAAAGGGATTACTTGGTACTTAAATATTATTTGCTTGATGTGCTAAAGAGGGAAGAAACTCTGAGAAATCAACTTGAACTTGAATAAACTATTATTTCTAAATAAAAGAAATCCAATAATGCACCTAATAAAATCATGGAAGTTCAAGGCATTGAATCTTAATGTGATATTGTTGGAAATAGAGAAGGAGTGAAACTTGAACTTGTTAGTGAAGGTTGTGAGTCAAGAAGTAGTGATTATTCCTTGAAATACATAGTATCAACAGATAAAAGCTATCCGTTAAAGGAACCAGTCAGTTCTTCTAAACTGCAAAAACCCAATGAGAAGTATGGTCTAGTTAGTAAGAACTTTGTGACTGGTGAGAGTAGAAAAAACAAATAGGATAAGAAAAAGAAAATAGGACACTTATCCAACAATGAATGAAGGATAAGATTGGGACCAATATAGGCATCAAGAAAAAGAACAATAGATATGGTAAGATAGGAATTAACAAACACAACAACTACACTCCAGATAAATATGCTCCTAGAAAATTTTGTGCTAAGTGTGGTAGTTTCAATCATTTATCGATTAATTGCAAATCTATGCCTATGCCTGTTATGTCCATTTCTAAAATATCCGTTCCTGCCACGCATTCTTTGCCAATTCCAAATGTGTTTAATTAGAACTGCAATAATATGCTATTCATTCCTAGTTCCTACTTTTCTGCATATGCCATACAATGAAACATGTCTGAAATGAATAACATGTTTACTCCTCATATTAATGTTATGCATTCACAAAACTTTGCAGCTGTTTTTAACATCATTAACTCTGCTCAAAGATCAAAGGAAAAAGTGGATTTTAATCCTCCAAAGCCTAAAGTAAAGAATGGTATAAATGAAAAGAAAACATCTGACAAAACCGGACCCAAGAACACTTGGGTACCAAAGTCGAAATGTGTTGATTTTGATTATGTGCAGGGTAAGAAAAAAAATTACTGGTATGTGGTTGTTCAAGACACATGACTAGTGATTCATCTCTGCTCATCAAATTGGAGGAGAAAGATGGCCCAAACATTACGTTTGGAGATGACAGCAAAGGGTACACTGTGTGATATGGCTTGATTTTAAAAGGAACTATCATCATAGATCAAGTAGCACTAGTTGAAGGACTGAAGCACAACTTGCTAAGTGTCAGTCAACTTTGTGATAAGGGTTTCGAAGTAAAGTTTGATCTTGAAGCCTGTGTTGTTACCAAATAAGAAAAATAACAAAGTAGTGTTAACTGGAGTCAGAAAAGAATATGTCTATGTAGCTGACTTTAACTCAACCGATGCTGACTCTATCACTTGTCTTCTCAGTAAGGAAAGTATTGATGAAGGTTGGATGTGGCATAAAAAGCTGTATCACTTAAACTTTTCAACATTGAATGATTTAGTTAAGAAGGATTTGGTAAGAGGAATGCCAAAATTAGAATTTTTCAAGGATGGTCTCTATGATGCTTGTCAACTTGGTAAGCAAAAGAAAACCTCTTTCAAAAGTAAGACAGTCTCCTCAATTGACAAACCCTTGTAAGTTCTTCACATGGATTTATTTAGACCAGTCAATGTCATGTTTATCTATAACAATAAACACTGTCTTGTGGTTATTGATGATTTCTCCAAATTCACTTGGACCTTCTTTCTTTAGTCAAAGAATGAGGCCAGTAAAAAACATCATTAATCACATCAAGATAGTCAACAACAATTCATACTTGAAAGTGAGAAAAATTAGAAGTTTTAAGAACTCAGTTATGAAAGAATTGTGTGCAAAGGTTGGCATCCATCATGAATATTTTGCACGAAGAACTCCCCAATAAAATGGATTTATTGAAGGAAAAACAAAACTCTCATTGAAGCTGCAAGGACAATGTTTGAAGAATCAAAATTACCAACCTACTTCTGGGCTGAAGCCATTAACACTGCATGTTACACTCAGAATATTTCTCTGATAAATCAAGCTCATGGTATGACTCCCTATCAACTGTTTAAAGAGAAGAAACCAACCTTGGATTTTCTGTATCTGTTTGGTTGTAAGTGGTTTGTTCTAAGAAATCAGGAAGAAAATATTGGAAAATTTGAAGCCAAAGTAGATGAATGAATTTTTGTTGGGTATGCAGCTGGGAAAGCCTACAGAGTCTACAACATGAGAATCAACATTGTTATGGACTCAGTTCATGTGGTTTTTTGATGACAAGCAGATATAAGAATTGATTGACCAGGACTATAATGATGCTCTTGTATTTAATGATGAATTGGATAATTGGCAAGATGAAGCTCATGATATTCGTAGAATAATTTAACACAGAGTCTTCTAATCCAAATGATGTGGAAATAACAGTTGATCAACAAAATGGAGCAGCCGTTGATCAACCTAATAGGACAACCATTGATTGAAATGAGGTATCCATCTGTGCTCAAAATGATCCAGCAGTTGATAGAGATCCTAGAACTCCATCAACTACTAATGAAGCCTCAAACTCAGGGGTAGCTTTAAAGAACATAACGTCAAATTCTGTTCAACAAAATGAATATAATGAAGTCACATCATCAAGGTTAAATCTGCCTTCACAAAGAAAATGGACAAAAAGTCATCCCTTTGAATTAATCATATGAGATGCATCTGACAGAGTTAAAACTAGAAGAGAAACTCAAGAGGAATGTCTATATAGCAGGTTTCTCTCACAAGAAGAGCCCAAACGAATTGAGGAAGCTCTACTAGATTCAGACTAGATTGTAGCCATGCAGGAAGAACTAAACCATTTTGAAGAAACAATGTGACGCCCTCAATCTTGGGGTTAGGAAATGAGGACCCACACACCTTATTTAATCTATGAATTAAATAAGCATAAACCCCGATTAGCTACTAACAGGATCAAATAAGATAAAGTATGAGACAAGATTACAACTACCAACCATAGAATATAATTTTACAACCCAAAATAAAACCAAATATACATAGTCGATCCCGACTTGGAACCGACAGATAACCCATTGTATCTTAACAACCTTTCGGCTAAGCGTTTGCTCACTCAAAACCTGTACTACCTGCTCTGGCAACCGGAAGCCCTCAACATGGTAAAGACCACCAGGTACGCTCTTACGAGCAGTGCACCTAAGCCTGGCCATCTTCTTGCTTAACTTCCATGGTTAGATTAAAACAAAACATATGAGTATAAAACTCAGCAAGTAACTATAAAACAGTTCTACGATACAAAATCCACAATATACCATTTCTGAACTCAGGGCATTCTACTTCATCAATTTTAGGTAGCACATTTCTATCTTTTGGGCTACCAAAGGGTTACGAAGAAAAGCTTTGGGCTTTCAAGGAACAAGGCTCAAGATAGAGTGAAAGCCGACATTCATCACAAATCATTAATAGGATCAGAAAAGATCTTTCAAATGGAAAGCGATAATCTTTTCATCATTGGGAATCAATTATATGATTGATAATATCAACATAATCAAAATCAGGGTTCACAAGATGTAAGCTTCACAATATCACAATCAACTCTTTTCAAAACAATATAAACCTTTTTCATTTTCAAAGAATCAATTACTGAATAGGAAATTTCAATTCCTTTTTATATAGTTATGGAACCCTTGATTGGACTACTTTATCTTTCATTTCATAATAATACGGGTGATCAGCCCGTACCGATCTCCATCCGGTCTTTAAGGTACTAATGGCATAATTTCAGCCTTACTCTGGACTAGCCCCGCTAGCCTCTTAACATGACTGGACTAGTCCCACTAGTCTCTTACATCTCAATCCAATCCATCAGGAATTCATTTGGAAAACCTTGTGTTGGAAAAAGAAAGGTTTACAAAATCCATTTTATCATTACCAAGAATATGAAATCATTCAGACTTTTTCAAGTCCAAACTCATTCTTAAGTTCAATTTCAAGAATTCAAAGGAAGTGAATAAACCAAAGGTAAGCAAGGTTCAATGCTAAAGATCTTGATGAAATGATAACAAGGTACGCAAGTTAGGGAATCAAAACCGTTTCAAGGATCAATAGGGTATAAGGTAAACAAAGGAGTAAAAGATCATTACACAAGGGGTTTGTAAAGGTTCTTATAGAGTTTACAACAATTCATGGTATTAACAAGTAATCAGGATAAGAAAAGGTTACCAAAGGGTTTGAACGATAATCTTATCAATAACAAGTTCACAAGAACAATGATAGGGTATCTCAAGAATCAATAACAGGGGTATATTACTATAAAAGTTCAATACTCTACATGGCATGAACAATATCCTCTTTATAACTATTTATATAAGTAAGTAGAGTTGCCTAAATTCGCTTTCCTGTTTCACAAAGGTTGAACTACTGCCACCTAGTATACTTTTCCCTTTCCTAGCCTGAATGCCCTCACGCTCCGAATCTATAATAAAAAACCAAAACCTTAATTAGATTCCCACTTGACGTTCTCAGAACGCTTAACATTATTTCTCTTAATCGCAATACCCCAAGAGTATATTTATATACTCAATTATAATCACACAACACGACCATACCATAACTCGTATACTCTAACCATATAGACTTCGAATCACGCATTACAATGCAAATACGACATATAGCATTTAATCCTTGTATTCCCAACTCTATACTTGAGTTATTATATCACTTATATAGCCTTATATCAAGACGATTCAATACTTCCCTTTTCATCATTCAATTCAAACCCAAACACACACATAAATCACATAATTTCTAAATATTACGCATGCATTCACTTAGCATAAAATCAATCCCTTTTATACCTATATTTTATTCGGCCATAACCACAAAACACAATTCAAGAATCAAACATTGACATGCAAGTATCAAAATTGCATAAAAACTTGAGATCACTCCAACACTCATCCCTTTTTAACTCATTTTTAACTTGACATTTACATGCAAAGCTACATCTTAACATGCATCCAAATTCTCATGTTGATTCTCGCTAGTAACTAATGCAATTAGCACATAAACTCACAAAATCCACTTAATCTTCTTTTAACCATAAGATCCATTCGGATTTTTCAAAAGAAACACACACGCATAGATAAATTTTGACATGCACTTACTAGAACCAACTCAAAATCACACCTATAGTTCGTTTAATCACATAAATCAACTTTAATCCCTTAAGATCAATCAAGAACACCCGGAATTTCCAACAATCAAGACATGCATGCATCATTTGGAGTTCTTAAACCACAACTCAATCTACTTATTCAAGAATCTCTATAATCAATCAACAATAAACCATCAAAATCAACTTAATAAACAAGAACCACTCGATTTTCAAGCAAAACAACGCATGCAACTCTTAATTTGAGTCTTTAAATCATCAACTAGTCAAATCTCCCAATTACTACTAAGAATATACATTAACAAGTCATTTTTATCAAAGAACAAACAAATTTATTTTCTCAAATTTAAGGACCCATTCGGGTTTTTAAAGAAATAACACATGCAACTACCGAAAATAAGTTTCACGATTAATAGAGCTCAGTAATAACATCATCACTCACCATCGGTTCACCGGAGTTCATCACTGGTGGCGATGGCTTCACGGTGGTGCCCCCATTCGGGGGTTTCCAACCTTCAACCAGCAATTTATATAACAAATACACACATGCAAGCGCGTATCTTCTCTCTAAATCATTAAAAATCAAAACCCTTTTTTTTTCATAAGAACCGAAGCAAAACCACCAAATTCCAACTTTGGATTTTTGTTTTCAAAAACCTTGGAGATAGATGAAGCAAACTCTCACACAACCATGGTCTTATAATCGAAAATGGATGAAGAATAAGAGAGAGATTGAAGAGGGAGAGAGAATACCGCGAGTGAGAGAGAGAAGACCCGAGAGCGAGAGAAAAAGAAATGAGAGAATGAGAGAAAAAGAGAGAGGTCGGGGTGAGGAAAGAAAATAAAGGGGGTGGGGTGGGGTCTATATACTACCAAGGAAGGGTAGTTTAGTAATTAGGCAATTATATCACCAAATCATTCTTTATTCCTTTTCCAAAATGAATTTAATTAGTAAATATCTCTCTTGGAAAAGATGGAATTGGTACGAATAATAATTTTAGAATGTAGATCTCAAAATTAGCTTTTCAGCCATCATTTCAGAATAGTTTTTGAGCTTACACTTTATTTAATACGAATTTTAGAAGATTGCGCTCAAAATAGAATTATAACCCGTTAAAATCATTTAAAAGGCACCGATCACGAAATAAATATGTCTATTATTTTTAGAAAGTCTCTAAGACTATATTGAAGATAACAAGGCAAATTTTGTAATAACCGGGAAAATTATGTGAATATTATATGCTAAATAAATAAATTTAAAGTGATTAATGACATGATATGAAATGTTATAACTGTTATGTGTGTTTCTGTGCGAGCTAAATTTTTTTTCGAATGATTAAAATATGTTTAAATTGCAATTATATGAACTCATCTGCAATCGGGACGCGTATTTATCAGCATCTTTATCAAGATACCCGCTTTATTTGATTTTATGTGCATTTGAATGTATTTTACGTGTTTTAGGGATTTTCTGGAAATTTAGGAATCGTTTCCGTTTTTCAAAAATCAACGGACCGGGACCCCACCGGGACGACAAACCCCACAAAATCCGTGTTTTTTATTTTTATAAAATTTTTCGTATTTCAAATACCCTTTATTTTTGTATATTCGAATTATTCGCAATTTTTGGGAAATTTTGATATTAAAGTTGTATTTTATCATTTTTAAAATTATTCCCTGTAATTAATATTTTGGGGCTTAATTATTGTAATTTAGGGATAAAAACACCCTTATTTGATTTTGAGTAATTATTTTTCAGTTAGTATAAATATCAGGATATATTATTTTATTTTATTTTTATTTTCAGAAAATTTCTAAAAATAGCAAAAAGATCAAAATTGGGGATTTAGGGTTCTAGAGTTCGTTCATCAAGAAATCGATCAATTGATCACTAACCTCCAATCCGTTCTTTCCGATATTGATCCTAAATCAAAGCCCTGAGCTTCCTCTTCGATTCGATATCAGAATATCAACGTAAGGTTGAGTATTTTGTGATTTTTGTTTTCGTCGATATGAGCGTGAATTGGGTGTATTATCTGTGATGATTGTCTATTTGATAATCTAAATAGGTTCCTGAGATGATTTTGAGTTTATTTGTATATAAACACGTATCAAATGATTACTTAATTAGGTAGTACGAATTCGATTTGAGAAATCGAATTTTGATTGAATTTTCTGATCTTATTGATTATGTGTTGATGATTATGAATACACGAATGAATTCCTGGGATTACCAGCTTTATTTCCGTATATAGAATGTTAGATTTCGTTTAGAATTGTGTGGTTTCGACTTTTCCGATGAACTCGCCGGATAAAGCTCGATTCTCGCCGGAATCGGAGCTCTGTTCGTTATTTGTGATTGTTTGGGGCATTTTCTGTTCGCCTGGAGAGTGGAGGATTGTTTTGGGGTGAAAATACGGGTAAAACCGTATCGATTGTGTTGAATTTGGGGGCTGTCGGACCTGATTTCCGGTGACCGGAACCGGCGCCGTATTCTGGGTTTTCCAGAATCCGGTGACCGTGTTCTTGGTCCACCGGTCACCGGCCCTTTCCCCTGCCGCCTTTGATCCATTTTTCCGGCCATTCCTTTTTCTGATTTATGTTTCTGGTTTTCTGTTTTTTTAAATTTAAATCAAAATTTATTTCTAAAATTCTAAAAATCAAATATTTTAACTACAAAAATTCATTTAATAATTATTTAAAATTCTAAAAAATTATTTTATTAATTATTTTAGATTCCTAAAATTGTTTTCTTTAATTATTTTCAAAATTTTAATTTGATTTAATTATTTATAATTCATTTTAGTTAATTATTTATAAATTTAATTAATTGATTAAAAATCAATTAATCAATTAATTTTATTTATAAATAGTTAAATAAATGTAAATTATTTATAATTAATTCAAATAATTCCTAAAATTTATTTTTAGGCTTTTAAAAATTATATTTTGGTATTTAAAAATCAATTAATATTATTATTAATTGATTTAAATCTAATTATTTCTTATTTTATTCATAGTAATTAAACCGTTCGTCCGTTTAATACGAAACGAACGCGTACGAACTCAGAAAAATATTGTGCTTCCAATAAAAATACTTTTGAGACCTAATTTCTATTGTATTGCAATGTCATTTGATTTGTGTATCAGTTTGAGTCGGTATTTGATCGATAAATGTTAATATTAAACTGATTTTCATTCTGAACGCATTGAGACGTATCTTTTAATGATCTAACTTATGTGTTATATATGAAATATATGATTACGTGTTATACAAATGCCATGATTACGTGTTACGTGATATATATGCTATCTGTCTACAGTTTAAAGTGCCATGCTTAGTTATAAACGGCCGGGTAGATGTCAAGACATATAGTTACGTCGATTGAGTTTAATTCTGTCAATTATATATCACGTAACACGTAATCATGGCATTTGTATAACACGTAATCATATATTTCATATATATGCTATCTGTCTACAGTTTAAAGTGCCATGCTTAGTTATAAACGGCCGGGTAGATGTCAAGACATATAGTTACGTCGATTGAGTTTAATTCTGTCAATTGAGATAGTCCTTTTGTTTATAGAATCAAGTGGCAAGGAGTGCAGTCAAGTGTTAGCCAGAAATAGTAGCCAGCAGCTATAACAGAATTATAGTAAGAGGTTATCGAGCATACCAGGCAAGTACCCCTAACTTCACTTATTGTTCAAGTGACATTTATTTCGAATCATATTATGCAAGTACCTATATCTTCATTTATCATTCAATTGATATCGACTTTGGACTTTATTCTTTAAATATCTATACTATTCTAAGTTCAGAATAGTTAAACATTTTATGTTTCGCTATAAATTACTCTATGCAGTGACGCTTTGAATTGAGATTAGCGAATAACTAATTGTTCTGGTTATTTCGCCATTGATTGTTGAGAAAACTCCGGACCATGAGAAATGAGGAGTTATGTGGTTAAGGATGTCATTTGATTCGACTCCTTTGACGGAAAATTATTTTTATGGGTTGGATGGTTGCGTAAGAGGCCGTGGAGGCGGTCCAGTGTGAGCTATGTGTTATACGGGATATAACACCATGCTAGGCCGATATGTGCCTTGGGTACCTTTGTTTAGTTGGATATGCTTCGGCATACCGGTGTTGCTCCGCGGCTGATCACCGGCGGCAACACACCGTCGTTCGAGGATTCCAATCCCAAAACATAATATATTGTAAATGTTGTTTATTAACAAATTTATATCAGTTTTGATACTGTTCAGTTATTGTAGTTTGGTTTTGTTCATCAGATATACTGTTGTTATTCCAAATCATAAGCTATTTACTACTTGCTGAGCATTTCTTTCGCTCATACTTGTTTCTTATCTTGATTCTTTCAGCTAGGCCAGGGCAAGCTTAAGTTCCAGGTCTGACCAGAGGTTATGTGCTTGTAAATAGTTTGGTGTGTTTTCCAGATAGACATTTTGGGACGCTTAACTAGTCTAGAGGTTTGTAATAAAATTTGAATAAATTGTAAAACTAATTAGACTTATGGGTTGTAATAACAATTGGTTTGTAATAGTGCCTGTTCCATGCTATAACCTGTGATCGATCTAGTGCAGGTAAAGGGGTCATATTTATTATATTATTCCGCTGTGATTATTTTATTTTGGTTTTTTTGGCGAGTGACCCCCAAATCTAGACCCCGGGTTTGGAGGGCGTCACAGGTTGGTATCAGAGCTACAGGTTATGGTCACTGAAACAGGCATAGGATTATCATAGATGAGTTATAGTAAGATCACATAAGATAGGCGCGTGTAGTATAGCTTTTATAGGATTAAATTGAGGTTATTGGGCTAGGTTATAGTTAAGTTGTTTAGGTTCCCTGTTTTGCGTTTAGCCTTAGGCCTTGTGTCATTGCTCTGCTATTTTGTTGGTTTAGTTAAGATTTTAAGCAAGGATTTAAAAGGTTTGGATAATTCAGAGTAAATTTTCTTTGTGTTATTATTCTCGAGATAATAAGTAGGAGTATGTGATAATCATATCGCTTGTGTTAATATGGTAGCAACTTTATGATATTTTGAGAAGAGATACTGGTTGCGAATTTTGATATATTAAGGAATTGCTACATATTTGACATAATGCTTGACAGATTATTATATATGTTGCTTGTTCTCTTACCAGAATAATGGCACCAAAGAGAAGGAATAATTCAGGAGAGGGTAGTACCGAGAGCCGTACAGATCCAGCGATTATCAAGATGTTGGGACTGATGCAGCAGCAGATGTTACATCTTACGCAGCAGCAACAACAGCAGCAACAGCAACAGCAGCAGCAAGCAGCAGCACCACCTGCAGTGACTTTTAAGCAGTTTCAAGCTGTGAAGCCACCTGAGTTCAAGGGAAGTGCTGATCCTGTGGAAGCCAATGCATGGCTCAAGGAGATGGAAAAGGCTTTTGAATTAGTCGGAGCAGGAACTGAACAGAAGACCAAGTTTGCAAGTTACTTTCTGAAGGGCGAGGCGAACTATTGGTGGGAATCCACGTGAGCATTGGAAGGAGGTGAGTTTATAACTTGGGAGAGATTCACAGAGTTGTTCCTGGAAAAGTATTTCCCGAGGTATATGAAGAACCAAATGGAGATCCAGTTCTTGAACTTGACCCAATGGAGATCTTATTATAGCTGAGTACGAAGCTAAGTTTACTGAATTAGCGAGGTTCGTGCCAGACCAGGTTGACACAGATGAAAAGAAAGCAAGAAGGTTTGAACAGGGATTGAGATTTTGGATTCAAAATAGGGTGGCCATGTTTGAATTGACTTCATATGTGGCAGTAGTGCAGAAAGCGATGGTGATTGAAAGTAAGAGTGATATGTATCAGAAAGGGAAGGATGGGAAGAAAAGGAAAATAGAAACCTCAGGAGGAGGCCAGCAACAAGGTAACTTCCAGGGCCGTTTCAATAAAAGGCCAGAGTTTCAGTACAATAAGAGTGTGGGATTTAAGAAACCACAACCAGGGAATGGGAACCATTTTCAGAACTTAAATCAGCAGAGGCCCAATCGTCCACCAGTACCAGACTGTAAGTTTTGTGGTAGAAGGCATTTTGGGATTTGTAAGGCTAATGTGTTGTGTTACAAGTGTAATCAGAAGGGACACTATGCTAATGAGTGTCGAAGTCAGACTACAGCTCCGAAATCGGGGACAATGTGTTTTAAATGTGGAAAGATGGGGCATATTGCCAGGGACTGCCAGACAACTGAACCAGCAGCTAATGTGCCAAGAATTGAAGGACCATCAGCAAAGGACCAGCCCAAGGCCAGGACATTCAATATGACTATGAAGGATGCTGTTCAGAGTTCAGACGTGGTTGCAGGTACGCTTCCAGTCAACTCCGTAGATGCTAAAGTTTTATTTGATTCTGGAGCTACAAGATCATTTATTTCTCAAGATTTTGTCGATAAACTGCATTGCAAAGTTAAGTTGTTAGAACAGGCATTAATGATAGAGTTAGCTAATAAGAATCAAGTTTCCGCCGACCGAGTGTGCCCGAGGTGCGATATTGAGATAGGGGGACATCATTTCTATGCCAACTTGATACCTTTTAAGTTGGGAGAATTTGATGTTATCTTAGGAATGGATTGGTTGTCAGAAAATAACGCTCAGATTGATTGTAAGAATAGGAAAGTAAGACTTCAGACCTTGGATAATAAGAAGAAGGTGATATTTCAAGGAAATAAGCAAGAGAAGAAGTTCTTAACGATCGCTCAAGTAAAGAAGTTATTGCGTCAGAATTGCGAAGCATATTTGGCCCATGTGGTAGACACCAGTAAGGAAGTCCCAGCACTAGAAGCGATTCCGGTTGTCAACGAATTTTCAGATGTCTTTCCAGACGATCTACCAGGATTACCTCCCAATAGAGAAATTGAATTTGCGATTGATCTAGCACCCGGAACAGAACCAGTCTCTAAAGCTCCGTACCGGATGGCACCAGTGGAGATGAAGGAATTGACAACTCAGCTGCAAGATCTTTTAGAGAAAGGAGTGATAAGACCCAGTGTATCCCCATGGGGCGCACCAATACTGTTTGTCAAGAAAAAGGACGGGAGTATGCGACTGTGTATTGACTATCGAGAATTAAATAAGCTGACCATTAAGAACAAATACCCATTGCCGAGGATCGATGATCTGTTTGACCAATTGAGAGGCGCTGTATGGTTTTCTAAAATAGATTTAAGATCCGGATATCATCAATTGAAGATCAAGCCTGAAGACATTCTGAAGACCGCATTTTGAACCAGATATGGGCATTATGAGTTTCTAGTAATGGCATTTGGACTAACCAACGCACCAGCAGCTTTCATGGATCTGATGAATCATGTATTCAAGAAATATTTGGATAAATTCGTGATTGTGTTCATAGACGACATCTTGATCTATTCTAAAACAGAAGAGGAGCATGTAGAGCATTTAAGAATAATTTTGGAGATACTGCGACAGGAGAAATTGTATGCAAAGTTTTCTAAGTGTGAATTTTGGTTAAAAGAAGTACGATTTCTTGGGCACGTGATTAGCAATAAAGGAGTGGAAGTAGATCCGGCAAAGATTGAAGCCATAATCAACTGGGAGAGGCCAAAGACACCAACAGAAGTACGAAGTTTCATGGGATTGGCAGCTTACTATAGAAGATTTGTGCAAGATTTTGCGAAGATAGCTACACCATTGACAAAGCTCACCAGGAAGAATCAGAAATTTGAATGGGACGCGAAATGCGAAGAAAGTTTCCAGGAATTAAAGAATAGATTAGTATCTTCTCCAGTACTAGTCTTGCCAGATGAACATGGAAATTTTGTGATTTATAGTGACGCGTTATACAAAGGATTGGGATGTGTTTTGATGCAGCATGACAAAGTGATAGCCTACGCTTCAAGACAGTTGAAACCACATGAAGAAAAGTATCTAACGCATGATCTGGAATTGGAAGCTATAGTATTTGCACTGAAGATTTGGAGACATTATCTTTACGGGGAAAAGTGTGAGATCTACACGGACCACAAGAGTTTTAAGTATATCTTTACCCAGAAGGAATTAAACATGAGACAACGAAGATGGCTAGAACTAATCAAGGACTATGACTGTACTATCAACTATCATCCAGGCAAAGCAAATGTGGTGGCCGACGCTCTGAGCAGAAAAGAAAGGTTAAACATGATAACTTCATCTGAGGAATTGATCAAGGAATTTGAGAAGCTGGGAATTGAGGTCACTATTCCAAGTATGTCTACAGAGGTATTGTGTGCAATGTCTTTTCAACCAGAACTATTAGAGAAGATTAGAAGATGTCAGGAAGAAGTTATGAGCCATGAACGAGATAGTTTGACAGGAGAAGAGATAGGGAGTCAAAAAGATGATAAAGGAATATTAAGATTTTCTTCCAGAATATGGATACCCAACGTAGCTGAGCTGAAAGATGAAATTCTTCGAGACGCACACTACTTCAAATATTCTATTCATCCCGGAAGTACGAAGATGTACAGAGATTTAAGGGAAAACTTTTGGTGGCCAAGCATGAAGAAAGAAATTGCAGAATGGGTAAATAAGTGTTACACTTGCCAGCGAGTTAAAACGGAACACCAAAGGCCCAGTGGACTGATACAGCCATTGGACATTCCAGAATGGAAGTGGGAGCATATTGCGATGGATTTCGTAGTTGGGTTACCGAGGACCAAGGCAAATCATGATGCTATTTGGGTTATTATCGACAGATTAATGAAGTGAGCACATTTTCTTCCTATCTACGAAAGATTCTCAATGGATAAATTGGTTCGGTTATATCTTAAGGAAATTGTGACACAACATGGAGTTCCAGTATCCATAGATTCCGATAGAGATCCTCAATTTAATTCAAGATTTTGGAGAAGTTTTCAAGATTGTCTCGGAACGAAGCTGAACATGAGTACCGCGTATCATCCACAAATAGACGGTCAAAGTGAAAGGACGATTCAGACTATTCAAGATATGTTGAGGGTATGTGCACTAGATTTTGAAGGGAGTTGGGACGAACATTTACCATTGGTTGAATTCTCCTACAACAACAGTTATCATGCCAGTATTGGAATGCCGCCTTATGAAGCTTTGTACGGGAGAAGATGCAAATCTCCAATTTATTGGGATGAAGTTGGTGAGAGAAAGATTTTGGGTCCAGAATTGATCCAGCAGACAAAAGAGAAAATAGAACTCATTCGGAAAAGATTAACAGCTGCTCAAGATCGTCAACACAAATATGCTGATCCTGCCAGAAAGGATATGGAATTTGAAGTTGGGGAAACAGTGCTATTAAAGGTTTCACCTTGGAAAGGTTTATCAAGATTTGGAAAGAAAGGAAAGCTAAGTCCGCGTTATGTTGGCCCTTTTGAGATTTTGAAGCGTGTGGGAAAGGTTGCGTACGAATTAGCGTTACCACCTCACATGCAACATATTCACAATGTATTCCATGTGTCAATGTTGAAGCATTATTTGCCTGATTCGAATCATGTGATAGAATACGAGCCAATCGAGATCCATCCAGATTTGTCTTTTGTAGAGCAACCAGTACATATTTTAGATAAGAAAGAAAGAGTGCTTATGAATAAGTCTGTATCTTTAGTACGAGTCTTGTGGAGGAATCCCAAGGTTGAAGAGTCGACCTGGGAGTTGAAAAGCGAAATGCGATCCAAGTATCCTCATTTTTTTTCTTAGGCTGATTCGGAGGACAAAATCCTGTTAAGGGGGGAAGGATGTAATAACCGGGAAAATTATATGAATATTATATGCTAAATAAATAAATATTAAGTGTTTTATAAATTTAAAGTGATTAATGCCATGATATGAGATGTTATAACTGTTATGTGTGTTTCTGTGCGGGCTAGAAAATTTTTCGAATGATTAAAATATGTTTAAATTGTAATTATATGAACTCATCTGCAATCGGGACGCGTATTTATCAGCATCTTTATCAAGATACCCGCTTTATTTGATTTTATGTGCGTTTGAATGTATTTTACGTGTTTTAGGGATTTTCTAGAAATTTAGGAATCGTTTCCGTTTTTCAAAAATCAACAACCGGGACCCCACCGGGATGACAAACCCCATAAAATCCGTGTTTTTATTTTTATAAAATTTTTCGTATTTCAAATACCCTTTATTTTTGTATATTCGAATTATTCGCAATTTTTGGGAAATTTTGATATTAAAGTTGTATTTTATCATTTTTAAAATTATTCCCTGTAATTAATATTTTGGGGCTTAATTATTGTAATTTAGGGATAAAAACACCCTTATTTGATTTTGAGTAATTATTTTTCAGTTAGTATAAATATCAGGATATATTATTTTATTTTATTTTTATTTTCAGAAAATTTCTAAAAATAGCAAAAAGATCAAAATTGGGGATTTAGGGTTCTAGAGTTCGTTCAGCAAGAAATCGATCAATTGATCACTAACCTCCAATCCGTTCTTTCCGATATTGATCCTAAATCAAAGCCCTGAGCTTCCTCTTCGATTCGATACCAGAATATCAACGTAAGGTTGAGTATTTTGTGATTTTCGTTTTCGTCGATATGAGCGTGAATTGGGTGTATTATCTGTGATGATTGTCTATTTGATAATCTAAATAGGTTCCTGAGATGATTTTGAGCTTATTTGTATATAAACACGTATCAAATGATTACTTAATTAGGTAGTACGAATTCGATTTGAGAAATTCGAATTTTGATTGAATTTTCTGATCTTATTGATTATGTGTTGATGATTATGAATACACGAATGAATTCCTGGGATTACCAGCTTTATTTCCGTATATAGAATGTTAGATTTCGTTTAGAATTGTGTGGTTTCGACTTTTCCGATGAACTCACCGGATAAAGCTCGATTCTCACCGGAATCGGAGCTCTGTTCGTTGTTTGTGATTGTTTGGGGCATTTTCTGTTCGCCTGGAGAATGGGGGATTGTTTTGGGGTGAAAATACGGGTAAAAACGTATCGATTGTGTTGAATTTGGGGGCTGTCGGACTTGATTTCCGGTGACCGGAACCGGCGCCGTATTCTGGGTTTTCCAGAATCCGGTGACCGTGTTCTTGGTTCACCGGTCACCGGCCCTTTCCCCTGCCCCCTTTGATCCATTTTTCCGGCCATTCCCTTTTCTGATTTATGTTTCTGGTTTTCTGTTTTTTTAAATTTAAATCAAAATTTATTTCTAAAAATCAAATATTTTAACTACAAAAATTCATATAATAATTATTTAAAATTCTAAAAAATTATTTTCTTAATTATTTTAGATTCCTAAAATTGTTTTCTTTAATTATTTTCAAAATTTTAATTTGATTTAATTATTTATAATTCATTTTAGTTAATTATTTATAAATTTAATTAATTGATTAAAAATCAATTAATCAATTAATTTTATTTATAAATAGTTAAATAAATGTAAATTATTTATAATTAATTCAAATAATTCCTAAAAATTATTTTTAGGCTTTTAAAAATTATATTTTGGTATTTAAAAATCAATTAATATTATTATTAATTGATTTAAATCTAATTATTTCTTATTTTATTCATAGTAATTAAACCGTTTGTCCGTTTAATACGAAACGAACGCGTACGAACTCAGAAAAATATTGTGCTTCCAATAAAAATACTTTTGAGACCTAATATCTATTGTATTGCAATGTAATTTGATTTATGTATCAGTTTGAGTCGGTATTTGATCGATAAATGTTAATGTTAAACTGATTTTCATTCTGAACACACTGAGACGTATCTTTTAATGATCTAACTTATGTGTTATATGAAATATATGATTACGTGTCATACAAATGCCATGATTAAGTGTTATGTGATATATATGCTATCTGTCTACAGTTTAAAATGCCATGCTTAGTTATAAACGGTCGGGTAGATGTCAAGACGTATAGTTACGTCGATTGAGTTTAGTTCTGTCAATTGAGATAGTCCTTTTGTTTATAGAATCAAGTGGCAAGGAGTGCAGTCAAGTGTTAGCCAGAAATAGTAGCCAGCAGCTATAAGCAGAATTATAGTAAGAGGTTATCGAGCATACTAGGCAAGTACCCCTAACTTCACTTATTGTTCAAGTGATATTTATTTCGAATCATATTATGCAAGTACCTATATCTTCATTTATCATTCAATTGATATCGACTCTGGACTTTATTCTTTCAATATCTATACTATTCTAAGTTCAGAATAGTTAAACGTTTTATGTTTCGCTATAAATTACTCTATGCAGTGACGCTTTGAATTGAGATTAGCGAATAACTAATTGTTCTGGTTATTTCACCATTGATTGTTGAGAAAACTCCGAACAATGAGAAATGGGGAGTTATGTGGTTAAGGATGTCATTTGATTCAACTCCTTTGACAGAAAATTGTTTTTATGGGTTGGATGGTTGCGTAAGAGGCCGTGGGGGCGGTCCAGTGTGAGCTATATGTTATACGGGATATAACACCATGCTAGGCCGATATGTGCCTTGGGTACCTTTGTTTAGTTGGATATGCTTCGGCATACCGGTTTTGCTCCGCGGCTGATCACCGGCGGCAACACACCGTCGTTCGAGGATTCCAATCCCAAAACATAATATATTGTAAATGTTGTTTATTAACAAATTTATATCAGTTTTGATACTGTTCAGTTATTGTAGTTTGGTTTTGTTCATCAGATATACTGTTGTTATTCCAAATCATAAGCTATTTACTACTTGCTGAGCATTTCTTTCGCTCATACTTATTTCTTATCTTGATTCTTTCAGCTAGGCCAGGGCAAGCTTAAGTTCCAGGTCTGACCAGAGGTTATGTGCTTGTAAATAGTTTGGTGTGTTTTCCAGATAAACATTTTGGGATGCTTAACTATTCTAGAGGTTTGTAATAAAATTTGAATAAATTGTAAAACTAATTAGACTTATGGGTTGTAATAACAGTTGGTTTGTAATAGTGCCTGTTCCATGCTATAACCTGTGATCGATCCAGTGCAGGTAAAGGGGTCATATTTATTATATTATTCCGCTGTGATTATTTTATTTTGTTTTTTTTGGCGAGTGACCCCCAAATCTAGACACCGGGTTTGGAGGGTGTCACAAATTTCACTTCTTAATCTTATTCAAGTAATATTATATAAATGCATAAAGGTTTAATAAACCTCACTTTCAATCAAACAAATTCCTTAAATCCGTTTAAAAAAAATCAACAGATCACGTAATCATGCATATAGACAATCAAGAACATATATCCATACATCACAACTCGTATCTGATCATAAAATTTCCCTTTTTTATTATTATTCTCTTTTTTCGCGTATCGGGTCACGTTCTGCTTGACGGCCCGACGCTCAACGTTTCAATTATGCTTCACAATCGATTATCTTTACTAATCGACACATCACTAGAACATAATTCTCACTTAAACTTTCTATTTCAAATATCAACATATATTTCACATTTAAACACTTTAATCCTTTTTTAAGACGGGTTCCGTTCTACCTGACGGCCCGACAACAAAGCTTAACCCCTAAGCTGACTCTTTAAATTGGAACGTATCTATCTACGCACCCAGATACTAATATATAATAAAGACAATTAACCATCACTTAATCATATAATTTATAATCATACCACAGAAATCATTCTTTATTCACTTAATTACGTCGCGAAATTCCCAGTCATTACAATCTACCCCCTTAAAAGGATTCTGTCCCCAGAATCTAGTCTAAGCAAATATATGGGGATACTTTTCTTGCATTTCACTTTCTATTTCCCAAGTTGACTCTTCCACTATTGGATTTCTCCACAACACTCTAACTAGAGGCACAACTTTATTTCTAAGTGTCCTCTCCTTTCGATCTAAAATTTGAACTGGTTGTTCCACATAAGACAAATCTAGTTGAATTTCCATTGGTTCCAATTCGATCACATGGCTCGCATCAGCATTATATTTCTTTAGAAGAGATACATGGAATACATTGTGAAGATGTTACATATACGGAGGTAGCGCTAATTCATAAGCCACCTTTCTAACTTATCACAGTACTTCGAATGGTCCAATATACCTGGGACTCAACTTCCCTTTCTTTCCAAATCTGGTTAAACCTTTCCAAGGAGATATCTTTAACAAGACTTTGTCTCCAGGCTCGAATTGCACATCTTTTCGTTCTTGATTCGCATACTTTGTTTGTCGATCTTGAGAAGCAATTAATCTTTTTCGAATCATTTCCATCTTTTCTTTTGTTTGTTGAACTAGCTCTGGGCCAATTAATTTGCACTCACCAACTTCATCCCAATATGTAGAGGATCTACACTTTCTTCCATACAACACTTTATAAGGCGGCATGCCAATACTTGCGTGATAACTGTTGTAGTAGGAAATGCGCTGATTTCGTACTAGAAATGCGCTGATTTCGTCAATCGATCGATTACTACCCAAATTGCATCATGATTAGACTCGGTCTTTGGTAATCCTACCACGAAATCCATTACGATATGTTCCCATTTCCATTCTGGTATGTCCAGTGGTTGAAACAATCCACTTGGTCTCTGATGTTCCACTTTTACTCTTTGACACGTATAACACTTATCCATTTTGTGATTTCCTTTTTCATGTTTGGCCACCAATAACTCTCTTTTAAATATTTGTACATTTTCATACTTTCAGGGTGAATCGAAAATCTCGAGTTATGCGCTTCCTGCAAAATCTCGTGCTTTAGTTCCACAACATTAGGTATCCAAATACGCGAGTTAACACGATATATTCCTCTTTCATCCTTTTGAGCTTTAATTTCCTCTCCTGAAAACTTATCTTTTTCAAAATTCATCATTTGCTCTTGACAACATCGGATCTTTTCCAAAATTTCAGGTTGAAATGACATAGCGTACATTGCTTCACCTCCAAATTCTGGAGTGTGCACTTCTATTTCCATCTTTTAAAAATCCTTGATCAATTCTTCCGATGAAGTTAACATATTCAATCTTTCCTTGCGACTTAGAGCGTCTGCTACCACATTCGCCTTTCCAGGATAATAATTTATTGCACAGTCGTAATCTTTGATCAATTCTAACCATCTTCATTGTCTCATATTCAACTCCTTCTAAGTGAAAATATACTTTAAACTCTTATGATCTGTATAGATTTCACACTTTTTCCCGTACAAATAATGCCTCCAAATCTTAAGGGCAAACACAATTGCTGCTAATTACAAATCATGTATGGGATACTTCTGTTCATGCGGCTTGAGTTGCCTTGATGCATATGCTATTACCTTCCCGTGTTGCATTAACACACATCCAAGTCCTTTATATGAAGCATAGCTGAAAATCACAAATTCTCCTTTCTCATCTGGTAACACCAACACTGGGGCGGTTACCAATCTCTGCTTCAATTCTTGAAGGCTTTCCTTACACTTATTCGTCCACAAAAACTTCTCGTTCTTCCTTGTCAACTTAGTCAGTGGAACAACAATCTTAGAAAAATCTTGCACAAACCTTCTATAGTATCCGGCTAATCCCAGAAAACTTCTGACTTCCGTAGGAGTCTTGGGTCTTTCCCAGTTCATCACAGCTTCTATCTTAGCTGGATCTACTTTGATTCCTTCTTTATTAACTACATGACCAAGAAATTGCACTTCCTTTAGCCAAAACTTACACTTCGAAAACTTGGCGTACAACCTTTATTTTCTCAAAAATTCCAAGGAAATCCTCAAATGCTCATTATGATCTTCTTGTGTCTTGAAATATATCAATATATCATTGATAAACACTATAACGAACTTATCCAAATATTTCTTGAATACCCTGTTCATAAGATCCATAAATATGGCTGGCGCGTTCGTCAAACCAAATGCCGTTACCAAAAACTTGTAGTATCCATATCTCGTTCGAAACGCCGTCTTAGGTATATCTTCCGCTTTAATTTTTAGCTGATGATACCTAGATCTTAAATCAATCTTGGAGAAACACGAAGCTCCTTTTAGCTGATCAAACAAGTCATCGATTTACGGTGGAGGGTACTTGTTCTTAATCATTAACTTATTTAATTCGTGATAATCAATGCACAATCTCATACTTCCATCCTTTTTTCTTTACAAACAACACAGGTGCACCCCACGGGGATACACTCGGGTGAATCACTCCTTTATCCAACAATTCTTGCAACTACGCTGCCAGTTTCTTCATCTCGACTAGGCCCATACGATAGGGTGCCTTCAATACTGGTTCCATTCCAAGAGCCAAATCAATCGTAAACTCGATCTCTCTATCTGGAGGTAGTCCAGGTAATTCATCTGGAAACATATTAGGAAAATCTCTTACTACCGGAATATCTTCAATCCTAACGGATTCTTTCTCCACGTCCTTAACATGAGCCAAATAGACTTCGCATCCTTGACGTAACAATCTCCTCGTCTCAACAGCCGTTAGAAATTTCTTCTCTTTTCTTTTCCCTTTGAATATCACTTCATCACCATCCCTGGTTCTTAACTTCACCTTCTTACTTTTACACTCTATTTGCGCCTCGTGGTTTGACAGCCAATCCATTCCTAATATAACGTCAAATTCTCCTAACTTAAAAGGAATTAAGTCAACAGAAAAGTGCCGACCTTCTATAACCACAACACAATCAGGACAAACTTTATCGACAATGACTTTCTCTTGATTTGCTACCTCTATAATCAAATTAGGTTCCAGAGGGTACGCAACACAATTCAGTCTATAAAGAATACTTTCAGAAATAAAAGATCTAGTTGTTCCAGAATCCATCAATACTTTTACTTCAACTGAGTTTATAGCGAGCATACCTGCCACCACATCCACATCTTGCACAACATCTTTCATTGTCATATTAAAGGTCATAGCTCTGGGTTGAGCTTTTGGTGTTGGGAGAGGTGGCGGTCCAGCAATCCTAAGAACATTGGCCTTTTGAACAAGCCCTTGCAGTTTCTGGCCATATGGCCCACCTTTACATATTTGAAATAAGCTAAGTCAGGCTTCTTTTCTCCATTCGGGCACTCTGATGAGTAATTCCCTTTCTGGTTACACTTAGAAATATGTCACATCCAACTTGTTACACCTTCCTGGGTGTCTCATCCCATAAACCTTGCACTCTTGAATCTGAGGTCTATTATCCTTCCCCAGTTGTCTTGCTTTCTGGAAACGATTCTTATGGGCTCCGTTACCGGGTTTAAACTTCTGAAACTTTTGATTCTGACCTCCACCATTCTTACCGAACTTCCCTCTAAACTTTAAACTTCCTTGCTCTTGTTCTGAGCTCTCAAACTTCCTTTTCCTACCTTCATTTTCTCTTTTTGCAGCTTCACGCTCTCCTTCTACTATCATTGCCTTCTGCACCAAGGCGGCATAATTCTTAATCTCTAACAATGCCACTTGACTTCAAATCCATGGCCTAAGTCCCTGTTGGAACCGTTTAGCCTTCTTTTTCTCCGTATTTATATACTCATGTACGAATCTAGACAACTCCGAAATTTCACCTCATATTCCGCTACCGACATATCTTCTTGCCTAAGGTCCAAAACTTCATCTCCAACTGATCTTGCATATAACTTGGCAAATATTTCTCCAGAAACATTTCAGTAAACTTCTCCCATGATAAGTCCTTTCCTTCCAGCAATGCCTTCGAAGATTCCCACCAGAAGCTCGCTTCATCTTTAAGGTAATAACTCGCATACTGAGCTTTCTTCTCATCCTTAACTTCCACTAACTCAAAAACTTTCTCCATTTCTCTTAACCACGGCTGAGCTTTTATTGGGTCTGGAAAACCTAAGAACTCTAGGGGATGGAAGGATTGAAAGTTTTTAAAGTTTCCAACTTTAGGGGCTACGGGTTGTTGCAAAAGCTGAGCAAGTCTGCTCATCATGGTGGTTTCTGGATTCACTTTTGGGTCTTGGGTTTGAATTTCTTCTTCTTGGTAATCTGGTGAGTTGGCCATTTCTTACAAACCTGATTGAGCAATTATTACGATAGCATGGCATATCTATAATAACATTTTATTATGAAATCTGTTTTGCGGGTTTTAAGCTTTACCCAATTTTGCACATGCAATCCTATTACTATATAATTCTCATATCAGTGTTGCTTTCTCATGGCACGGGGTATGACATTACGGAATTTTAAACACGGTTGTATGAGAATATGGTATTCAGAACAGTTTATATAGATTTTTAGGGTGCACAATAGGAAACAAGATATGTAATTGATTCATCAAACCAAGGGTACATAAATAAAAGTCTGATTATCACAAGTTCAGGAATAAGGTACAATAATATAACAGGGTTAAACAGAGAAAAAACTGGAAAACATCCCCCTATCTACCCTTAACTTCTAATAACTACTATAAAGTTCTGGAATACAATACAACAAATGAAAAAGGGATCCCGACATCTGACCAAGTATCCTAAAGCCTACCGGTGCTGAAAAACAACAACTATGGGCTCCACCAAAAGTCCCGCCTTACCAACATTAAACTCTAATAATCAAGAATCTCTCTGAACACAACCAACATCCAACAAATAATCTTATGCAGCCTCCGGGCCTCAGCATCAGCATCACTAGTGGATGGTCCCTCGTCTAATCTCCTCCGGGAAACCTACTCCACCATCTTAATCCGGACTCGCCACTCATCATCCATAACTAAAGTGCTCTGCCTAGTCTCTCGAGCTGGCCTATCCACCAAAGCTCCCAACTCAGGAATATGGGAGTAAATAAAGTCTCGATCGTGGGCTAACTTGCCACCAACACTGACAGGAACAATCTTAGGCATCTCAGACTCTGGCTCTGGGGTTGGGGTCTCTGACTCTGGCCTCAAGGGTGATATTTGCATAGGGATCTCACTACTCTCAGAAGGATCCTCCTCTGGATCTGAACTAACATACACAGGCTCCTCTGAAGAGGGTGGAATGGGGTCCACTGGGGTACCTGTCAAACTAACCTCTGAATCAGAATCACTACCACTACTAGGATCTTGAGAGAAAACACAAAACAACAACCAAGAAATAACATTAGGGTTAAATAAAACTTCCAACCAACTCACACCCTAATTCTAGTTGCCACTTTAGCTTATATACACTTTCCTTATACTATACCTAATAGTCTAACTCAACTCTATATGAGTAGAACTCTCTCGCGATATAGATATATACCCAAAATACCCTTTTATTCCTAACTTGTCTCAAGGACTAGATCCTGTAGCTCTGATACCAACTTGTGACGCCCTCAATCTCGGGGTTAGAAAATGAGGACCCACACACCTTTTAATCTATGAATTAAATAAGCATAAACCCCGATTAGCTACTAACAGGATCAAACATGATAAAGTATGAGACGAGATTACAACTACCAACCATAGAATATAATTTTACAACCCAAAATAAAACCAAATATACATAATCGATCCCGACTTGGAACCGACAGATCACCCATTGTATCTTAACAACCTTTCGGCTAAGCGCTTGCTCACTCAAAACTTGTACTACCTGCTCTGGCAACCAGAAGCCCTCAACACGGTAGGGATCACCAGGTACGCTCTTTCGAGCAGTGCACCTAAGCTTGGCCATCTTCTTGCCTAACTGCCATGGTTAGATTAAAACAAAACATTTGAGTATAAAACTCAGCAAGTAAATATAAAACAGTTCTACGATACAAAATCCACAATATACCATTTCTAAACTCAGGGCATTCTACTTTATTATGTCTAGGTGGAAGATTTCTATCTTTTGGGCTATGAAAGGGTTACGAAGAAAAGCTTTGGGCTTTCAAGGAATAAGGCTCAAGATAGAGTGAAAGCCGACATTCATCACAAATCATTAATAGGATCACAAAAGATCTTTCAAATGGAAAGCGATAATCTTTTCATCATTGGGAATCAATTATATGATTGATAATATCAACAGAATCAAAATCAGGGTTCACAAGCTGTAAGCTTCACAATATCACAATCAACTCTTTTCAAAACAATATAAACCTTTTTCATTTTCAAAGAATCAATTACTGAATAGGAAATTTTAATTCCTTTTTATATAGTTATGGAACCCTTGATTTGACTACTTTATCTTTCATTTCATAATAATACGGGTGATCAGCCCGTACCAACCTCCATCTGGACTTTAAGGTACCAATGGCATAATTTCAGCCTTAAACTGGACTAGCCCCGCTAGCCTCTTAACATGACTGGACTAGTCCCACTAGTCTCTTATGTCTCAATCCAATCCATCAGGAATTCGTTTGGAAAACCTTGTGTTGGAAAAAGAAAGGTTTACTAAATCCATTTTATCATTACCAAGAATATGAAATCATTCAGACTCTTTCACGTCAAAACTCATTCATAAGTTCAATTTCAAGAATTCAGAGGAAGTGAATAAACCGAAGGTAAGAAAGGTTCAATGCTAAAGATCTTGATCAAATGATAACAAGGTACGCAAGTTAGGGAATCAAAACCGTTTCAAGGATCAATAGGGTATAAGGTAAAAAAAGGAGTAAATGATCATTACACAAGGGGTTTGTAAAGGATCGTATAGAGTTTACAACAGTTCATGGTATTAACAAGTAATCAGGATAAGAAAAGGTTGCCAAAGGGTTTGAACGATAATCTTATCAATAACAAGTTCACAAAAACAATGATAGGGTATCTCAAGAATCAATAACATGGGTACATTACTATAAAAGTTCAATACTCTATATGGCATGAATAATATCCTCTTTATAACCGTTTACAAAAGTAAGTAGAGTTACTTGCCTGAATTCGCTTTCCTGTTTCACAAAGGTTGAACTACTGCCACCTAGTATACTTTTCCCTTTCCTAGCCTGAATGCCCTCACGCTCCAAATCTACAATCAAAACCAAAACCTTAATTAGATTCTCACTTGACGTTCTCAGAACGCTTAACATTTCCCTTAATCGTAATACCCTAAAATTATATACTTAATTATAATCTTACAACACGACCATATAGACTTTGAATCACGCATTACGATGCAAATACGACATATAGCATTTAATCCTTGTATTCCCAACTCTATACTTGAGTTATTATATCACTTATATAGCCTTATATCAAGACGATTCAATCCTTCCCTTTTCATCATTCAATTTGAACCCAAACACACACCTAAATCACATAATTTCTAAAAATTACGCATGCATTCACTTAGCATCAAATCAATACCTTTTATACCTATATTTCATTCGGCCATAACCACAAAACACAATTCAAGAATCAAACATTGACATGCAAGTATCAAAATTGCATAAAAACTTGAGATCACTCCAACACTCATCCCTTTTTAACTCATTTTTAACTTGACATTTACATGCAAAGCTATATCTTAACATGCGTCCAAATTCTCATGTTGATTCTCGCTAGTAACTAATGCAATTAGCACATAAACTCACAAAATCCACTTAATTTTCTTTTAACCATAAGATCCATTCGGATTTTTCAAAAGAAACACACATGCATAGATAAATTTTGACATGCACTTACTAGAACCAACTCGAAATCACACCTATAGTTCGGTTAATCACAAAAATCGACTTTAATCCCTTAAGATCAATCAAGAACACCCGAAATTTCCAATAATCAAGACATGCATGCATCATTTGAAGTTCTTAAACCACAACTCAATCTACTTATTCAAGAATCTCTATAATCAATCAACAATAAATCATCAAAATTAACTTAATAGACAAGAACCACTCGGTTTTCAAGCAAAACAACGCATGCAACTCTTAATTCGAGTCTTTAAATCATTAACTAGTCAAATCTCTCAATTACTACTAAGAATATACATTAACAAGTCATTTTTATCAAAGAACAATCAAATTTATTTTCTCAAAATCAAGGACCCATTCGGGTTTTTAAAGAAACAACACATGCAACTACCGAAAATAAGTTTCACGATTAATTAAGCTCAATAATAACATCATCACTCACCAAAGGTTCACCGGAGTTCATCAGCGGTGGCGGTGGCTTTACGGTGGTGCCCCCATTCGGGGGTTTCCAACCTTCAACCACCAATTTATATAACAAATACACACATGCAAGCACATATCTTCACTCCAAATCATTAAAAATCAAAACCCTTTTTGTTTTCATAAGAACCGAAGCAAAACCACCAAATTCCAACTTTGGATTTTTTTCAAAAACCTTGGAGATAACAACATGCATCTATATATCTAGATAGATGAAGCAAAATCTCACACAACCATGGTCTTCTAATCGAGAATGGATGAAGAACAAGAGAGATATTGAAGAGAGAGAGAGAGTACCGAGAGTGAGAGAGAAGACCCGAGAGAGAGAAAAAGAAATGAGAGAATGAGAGAAAAAGAGAAAGGTCGGGGTGAGGAAAGAAAAGAAAGGGGGTGGGGTGGGGTTTATATACTACCAAGGAAGGGTAGTTTAGTAATCAGGCAATTATATCACCAAATCATTCTTTTTTCCTTTTCCAAAATGAATTTAATTAGTAAATATCTCTCTCGGAAAAGATGGAATTGGTACGAATAATAATTTTAGAATGTAGATCTCAAAATTAGCTTTTCAGCCATATTTTCAGAATAATTTTTGAGCGTACGATTTATTTAATATGGCGAATTTTACAAGATTGCGCTCAAAGTAGAATTATAACCCGTTAAAATCATTTTAAAAGGCACCGATCACGAAATAAATCTGTCTATCATTTTTAGAAAGTCTGTAAGACTATATTGATGATAACAAGGCAAATTTCACACCTTAATCTTGTTCAAGTAATTTTATATAAATGCATAAAGGTTTAATAAATCTCACTTTCAATCAAACAAATTCCTTAAATCCGTTTAAAAAACTCAACAGATCATGTAATTATGCATATAGACAAGAAAGCACATATATCCACACATCATAACTCATATTTGATCATAAAATTTCCCTTTTGTTATTAATATTCTCCTTTTTCGTATATAGGGTCACGTTCTGCTTGACGGCCCGACGCTCGGCGTTTTAATTACGCTTCACAATCGATTGTCTTTACTAACCGACACATCACTAGAACATATTTCTTTCTTAAACATTCCATTTTACATATTAACATATATTTCATATTTAAACACTTTAATCCCTTTTTAAGATGGGTTCCGTTCTACCTGACGGCCCGACAACACAGCTTAACCCCTAAGCTGACTCTTGAAATTGGAACGTATCTATCTACGCTCCCATATACTAATATACAATAAAGACAATTAACCATCACTTAATCATATAATTTATAATCATACCACAGGAATTCGTACTTTATTCACTTAATTACATCGCGAAATTCCCAGTCGTTACAAACAAGGTATGACAATTGGTACTTAAGCCAAAAAACAGATTAGTAGCTAAAGGATACTCTCAATAATAATGAATTAATTTTGAAGAAACTTTTGCTCCCGTAGCAAGACTGGAAGCAATCAGGATCTTTCAGGCATATGCAGCTTATGCTAATTTTAAAGTCTATCAGATGAATGTGAAGGGTGCTTTTCTGAATGGAGAACTTGAAGAAGAAGTATATGTATGTCAACCTCTTGTATTTGAAGATTCAAAATTTCCAGAGTATGTATATCTACTTTTAAAAGATCTATATGGTCTGAAGCAAGCACCTAGAGCCTGGTATGTCACTCTATCTCAATTTTTACTTAAAAATCATTTACTAGAGGTACAGTGAATAAGAACCCTCTTTTATAGAAATGTTAAAGGTTCTAGTATTCTTGTACAGATCTATGTAAATGACATGATCTTTGAATCTACTGATGAGAAACTTTGCAAAAAGTTTTCCAAACTTATGTAAAGCAAGTATGAGATGATCATGATGGGTGAACTAACCTTTTTCCTTGGCTTACAAGTTAAACAAGTAAAAGAAGGAATTTTTATAAGTTAAAAGTTTATATATGAATGATCTTCTAAAGACATTTGACATATCAAATTGTTGACATGCCAAAACTCCTATGCCAACTGCCACCAAACTAGAAATGAACATTTCTGAAAAGAAAGTGGATATTACTAGTTATAGGGGAATTGTTGGATCTTTTTTATACTTAAAAACAGGCATATCAGATACTATGTTTGCCACTTGTCTTTGTGCTAGGTCTCAATCTGATACTAGAGAGTCTCATTTAGTAGCTATAAAAAAAGCTTCAGATATCTCATGGGAACACCAAACCTTGGCATTTGGTATCTTAGAGAATCTGGCTTTGATCTAATTGGTTATTCAAATACAGACTATACAGGTTGCATAATTGACAGGAAAAGTACAACTGGAAGCTATCAATTTCTAGAAAATAAGCTGGTTTCATGGTTCAACAAAAAGAGGAACTCGGTATCAACCTCTACAACTAAGGCTGAATATATTGCACTTGGAAGTTGACGTGCATAGATTTTATGGATGAGAAATCAATTATTTAATTATGAATTAAGCTTGGAGAAAATACCAATCTTTTGTGACAACACCAGTGATATTGCTATCACTGAAAGCCTAGTCCAACATTCAAGGACCAATTACATCGATATAAGGTATCAACATCCAGGAGCATATGATGAATGGTACTGTGGAACTTCATTTTATTTCAAGTGAAAATCAGTTAGCAGATATTTTTACCAAGCCACTTGATGAATCAACATCCACAAGATTAGTAAGTGAGCTAGGTATACTTATTTTCTTATAATTTTATTAAGATTATGTGTTATTATATAGCTAGATGTTAAATTATTACACTGGTCTGAAATATGTTTTCAGACCAAAAAGTTAGAAATTAATCAAGTTAATTTAACTATATCAATGACTATTCTTTCCAATTGATAGATATAATAAACATCTGGAATCTCAATGGCTAATTTAACAGTTGATGAAAAATTCCATTAACCGCTAGTTGTCAGCAATTTCTTTATATTAGTCGTTGAGAGTGCGGTTTTCTAAACCATTGGATATAATAGTTGATACGTGTGTTTAATTGTGTATCTATATTCTCATCCATTTTAAGTAATATGAAACCCACTTTTATTTTTCACAGTTACTTTTTGCATCAATTAGGTAATTTTTTTTGTCTTAATTTATATTTGAGAGTATAAATACTGCTTTGACCTTGTCGATTCATTCTTAAAAACTCTCAGAATTTTCTGAAGTAAAAAGATCTCTCTCTCTCTCTCTCTCTCTCGTGAAACAAAACCCCCTTTCTTGAATACCCATTTTATACTAACAATGGCTCTTGTTACGATCATATCCGATATTGGGTTCATCTATGAGTAGAACAACTTTCTGGCTTATGTAGACACAAACACTGAGCATGCTGAATTTGTGCCAGTAATATAATACATCATGAAGTGCACACTTTCATATGCCATGCTTGAAGATCCAATCATCTATTGTGAGGTGGTTGAACATATCTGGACATCTGCAGAATATGACAGCACCAATTTGGTACTTTTTTCACTCTTCATGATGTAAGATGTACTGTTAATTCTGATATTGTCTCTACATGCTTTAAAATTCCTGAAAATAAGGTGTTCGTTGAACCCACTCATGCTTAAATTGTACAAATGCTTACCGATATGGGTTAAGTTGGTCCTACTGATAATTTGGGTAATATTTGTTAGGTATGAAATGTAACACCGGGGGGGGGGGGGGGTGAATGTGATTTCTTGATATTGGATTAACTTTTAGCTTATTTGTAATATCCCGTAATTTTTAGAACAATAATAATAATAGGATAATAGAAAAAAGATTAAAATTAGATAAGGATTAGGATTTAAAATTTGAAAAGAGTAATGGGCTTAAAATTTGGATCAGATTCCAATATGGATAACTTGTAGGTTAAGATATAGGGTTTTGTATCATTATAAATACAACATATTCGTCTTCCTCGTTTTTATTCATAAAATTCGTAAGGCACTTCTCAGCATAAATCAACAGTCTTGTAAAATTCGTAGAAAATTCATCATAAGTCGGAATTCACTGATCCTGGACTTTTCGGAAAGATCTTTTTGTTCTTTTCAACTTTTGTGTTTCATTTTTTTTCAAGATAACGTTATTTAGAGGGTCAAAAAGGTTTTATTCAGATATGGTCAGGCTTTGAGGTAAGTACTTTTTGACTTTTATTTTCAGAAAAGTTTTGATACCTTGATTTTTGAATTTCGTATAAGATATAAGAATTCTGTTTTAAACTTTATAAGAAATAAGATACGACAATCTTTTGAAATCCAGTATCTATATTTTCGAACCCGTTCATAATTTAAGCTATAGTTCCGGAACTAGCCTTAGATACCCTTATTAGGCGCACAAGTGTGCAATTTTAGATACCTATTAAGGGTGCGTAATTATTGAACTTTAGATGCATACCATTTGCAAAGTGTGGTATAAATAATAAGAATAAGAATTAGATTCTGGCTACTGGCAAAGTGTGGTCGGAGATTAAGACTGTGATATTTATAAGAATTATCATTTCGTTCTGTTTTACTCTGTTATAAATTCTGAAATATGAAATGAAAAAACTTTGGGTTGAATCTATTTTAGAAATGTTTTACAAAATTATTATTGTTTTGAGAAAAACTATTTTATTAAAACACCCATTAATTTTCGGTTAAATTGTTAGTCAATTTGTACTTGCTGAGCTTTGTAGCTCACCCCTTTTAATATTTCAGGTTCGGAACTTGGAGCATATTAAGAATAAGGAATGAGAACATTGTGGAGATATGTGCTGATTAATTTCGTGCTATTTGATTAGAATAAAGACTTTTATGCCATAAGAACAAATTTCATATCTTTTTAGAAAATTATTATCGGATTTGTGAAGCCGCGTCTCCGTTTTTATGATTTTGATTATTGAATTTGACCGCTACTTTGACCTTCGTGATATATTAGAATTATCGAATAAGAATCTATTTTATTGAATTTTTGGTATTTAGATTTAATAGTCCGGAAGTGTGGGGTGTTACATTATTGAATAAAATAGTTGTATGAATTTGTAGAGATAAAATACTAAACGCAAACACACAAGCAGATTATCAAAAATTCACTTGATTTATATTAAATCAAATCTGTCTTGCTACAAATCTGCATTCTTGAAAATAAGAACTCAGCTACTTCTCTTGAGAGAATACAACATTTTCTAGATCTATTTGTTACTGCTAAACAAAGGACCCATGACATGCTTTATAGATCAACATGCGCAGTTTACATGACTTGCACTAAAATAGACTAACATATTTTCTAAAGCTACTTTATCTATTATCATTTCTAGTGTTAACATATCTATATAAAATCTACCAGGTCTGTGACCCTCCTTTGTCCGGTTCATCTTAGCCCTTGATCTTGTATTCTTCAAGCTGCATTTGTAGGCTTTCCAATTCAGTGATCGAGTTGTTTATTGACTGATAGTCTTGAATCTTCAAGTTGTATGTATTCTGAATTTTGAAGTTGTTTGTCGAGATCTATTTTATTGTGTAGAGATGTCCCAGATCAGTAAGTAAAATGAATTATCGATATCTCAAGTTCTCTACATGACTTTTGACTTGTCGAGGTCTCCAGTTATCTATATGTAGAATGACTCGTCGATATCTCCAGTTCTCTACATAAGCTTTCTGACTTGTCGATATCTCCAGTTCTCTACATAAGGATTTGACTTGTTGATATCTCTAGTTCTCTAGATGAGGATTTGACTTGTGGATATCTCCAGTTCTCTGTATGGACTTTTTGACTTGTCGATATCTTCAGTTCTCTACATGCAGTTTAACTTGTCGATATCTCTTAGGATTTCTCTACAAGTCATTTTAGACTTCTCGACATACTTCTCGATATTCCTTGATCTATGACTTGTCGATATATGACTTCGAATATTTTCCTAGAACAACATTATTCAACTCCAAAATTCTATACTTCTCTCTGAGGCATGATCAGGATTGATCTTCTTCCAGAGTTTATTCCTTATCTTGATGGTTGTTCATAGAAAAATCCTCCAATCTAATCTGCTTAGCATTTTTACAGACTGAAGAAATATAATTACATAACACAATTAGATTATCATACAACTTATCCTTAGGGTTGTCAAGATGACTTAGTCTTGTTATGTACATGCATGTCTTGCACAACAATCTCCTCCAGTTTGTGAGAAGATTACTTGTCACAAATTCATGCCCGATAACAAGACTAACCCTAAGATAAAATTAAAGGAAATAAAACTAACAAATTTACAAAGTACAACTTATATACATAGTTGCAGTTACATACATAGTTGCATTACATGGTCATCTGAATTTCTTATAGCCTGGTTGTTTACTAATTAGATCTTTGAGTCCGACTAGGTAATCAAGTTCTTCAATAATTTCAGTTCCACTTAAAGCTTCTACCAGCTTGAGCCATTCACTTAAGAAGTAACTGTCAAGATGATTTATCTTGTACCTTGATAGCTTGTGAGTCTTGATGTACAGAAACATACCATTTAGAGAAACTCTGCTCAATCTCTTATCTTTTAATTCATTCGACCTTTGCTCAAACATCTCAATTTCCTGAGCATATTTCCTTTCATTTTCTTCCCTCTGAGCTTTTCCATGGTATGTCTTTCATTCCTTTCTCTCACCCTCTTAGCTAACTCTGCTTTCCTCATTATTTTAAAAGCATCCTTTGCATTCATCAAACTGATCACTCTCTCAAGTTCTACATAAGAGTAGTTCTCAATAATTTCCCTGCTCAACAAGTTGAAGGTGCCATCCTTAAAGTAAATTTTGACTTCTCCCAAAGATACAACACAGACTTTGACTATTTCTTCAGCTAGCTGTTTGTGGTAGTCATCATCTGTTATATTTTCTGAGATAGGTAAAAATTCATTTTGATTAAGGCAATCCCAAAGTGCACCAGCTTCAACTTGAGTTCTTTTTAGTTTTCTTCATGCAGACTTGAAATGAGTTTTAGTTAGAGGTTTGAATGAATGTAGTTTGGAAATTTTCTTTAAAAAAGATTGGTTTGATGTGATAGAGATTTTGAGTAAAGAGTTTGCAGTAGGTTTGTGCAGGTACTTGTGCTTTGAGGTTAAGATACTTTAAGATAGTGTTTGGCTAGGTTTTTGAGTCGGAATTGGAAAGATTTTGGATATTTTAAAGGTGTTTTATGTGTGTCCCTTCCATCTCCTCCATCCTTCTTCTTCTTCTTCTTACTGTCATCATTTCCTTTCCTCTCATCCTTTCTCTTTTTCTTGTCATCCTTGATAGTGTTATCATCCTTATTGCTCCCACTACCTTTTCTTGATTGACTTGGATTTGAGCCAAAAGATTTATGCTCATCTTTCTTTTGCTCATCATCATCCAAGTCATCATCTTTTTTATTTATATGTGTCTGTGATAGCATAGTACTTGCATTCTTAAGATATCTAGCAAAGATCTTGATCATCTCTACATCTCATGAGTTTTATTTTTCTTACTCTTCAACTCAGTTTCTATGATCATCATCAGCTTCTTATTTCCCATGACACGGTGCTTTTGCAGTTGGAAGTGTTTGCATCTTTTGGTGTTGGGGTAAATATAGGCCACTCCTTTGCTTAGATGTCGGTAGGCTTCAGGAAAAGCACCTATTTGATCATTTTTAAGCTCATGAAGCAAAAAAGTGTCCTCTGGACTCATCACTTTGAATTTGTTGATGAATATATCCAATTCAGATGCCCTTCTAGATTGCAGAAAAGACCGGGAAACCTGCAGCAACTGTTAACATCAGAGTCATTTATAATCACAACAACTCTCTTTTCTCTGAAGTTCTATCTGGTCACAAGCACCACTCTCGGGAAATTTATATTCTTGTCCACAGCCTTCTTGTATGTGAAGTGACTAAAATTGAGGGAGACTCTCAGGGCTTCAAGAAATTTAGCAAACTCCTTGTCAAGGCAAGGGCCTTCAGTTGCCATCTTGAGTCTTCAAGAACCAATGGCATCTTCACTTTGACTTGATTGGATTGATTTTAGCTTGGGCTCCATCATCTCTCCCTTAGGCATGGTGGCAGGCAAGGTTGAGTGTTGAGGGATCTGGGCCCCTACCATCTGTGGTGTTTCCTGAAGTCAAACTTTCAAAGTACCCATAATAGCTCCTCTGTATTTGAAAGTACTTTTGGGAGTCTATTAGGGACTCGATGTCCTGTTATTGACTTTGGACTAATGAAGTGAGTTGAGAAACTTGAGTACTGAGAGAAGCATTTGAGGCTTGCAGTTATGTGTTTTGATGTTGTAAAGCTTAGACTTGAAGAGTTGAGGATGTTGAGGGAGCAGTCTGTGAGCTTATGGAGAGAGATGCACCAAAAGTGTTTTGCACCACATTTTTAATTTCCTCCATCATCAAAGCTGAAGGTTCATATCTGGCCTTGTGGAGTTGTTCGAACTTGACCTTTATGTCATTGTTGCTGGATATTTAATATTGAACAACCTCATGCAAATCCATAAATGATTTCTTGAGATTTTAGTGTTTGTATCAACACCAGTCAAAATGAAGGTGGCCATCTTTTCAACAAATATTAAACTTGTTCTTGATTTCAATCTGAGATGGCACCAACTGAACAATCCTGTCACTCACAAGCTTCTTAACCTTTACTTGATGACCATCCAGAGTCTTCTCCAATGCCTTTTAATGAATGAAATTGAAGGCTTTCAACTGTGATTTATAGACCTCTATGATGGTATCATAAACATCTTGTGGAGTGAGGACCTTGGCATTGCTTCCCAAAATAGTGACATAGTCTTCCCTGAATCTTATACATTTCCCAAAAAATCTTGTGCTTTATATGCTGAAGTCTTTGGACAACTAGGCATCTACATTCCCATCCTGTTCAACTTCATCTGTAATTTTTTCCTATTGAACATAAACATCTTCTTTATATGATAAAAATTGCCTGATAGTCTTGATTAGACATATCAGTTGTAAGGAGCTGTTGGGTGATATTTGCAAGACCTACAAGCTGGTCCACAGTGAGATCATTCATGGTTATTGGCTGAGGTTGAGCATCCTGCAACCATTGAGAGATGAGGTGTGAAGGTTGTGTTGAAGTAGAAAGTTGGTCGGGATCTGTTGAGGTTTGAGTAGAGGTGGATGGTATTGAAGGTAAAGTGGTACCTGTGACATGAGTCACATCTGAACTCACAGTTGTAGATGTGGTTATGACATTGTATTGTTCACTTGGTAAGTGAACCTCCATTTGAATTAGAAGGGAGTTGATCAGGTTACTGTCATGTACCATGGCCTCAAACCTTTGTTCCTTTTGCAGGGAACTAGCACTTGAATGTGCTAAAGTACTTGCCTCCCCAATAGCTGGATCATTGACAATTGAACTGCTAGCTTCAATTATCAAAGCAATTTCAGCTAGGATTTTGATGGGAGTTGTTTCTTCATGAGAAACCTCCAATTGAATTAGAGAGGATTTGAGTATCTCCCCTCAAGAGTACTACCTCAGACCTATCAGTCTATGAAGACTATTATTCACATGAAGGTACATTGGAACCTTACACAGGGTCTTCAATAAAAACTGATGAAACCCCTGTATTAGTGATGGTGTCATCAAGGTCTAACTCATCATGTAGTCTCTCACCATCTAAAGATTGTGTCTGAGTTGTGATCACAGTTTTAGGAACCGTGTCAATTGATTTTGGCAGGGGTTGAGAAGATAATTCAAGTCCTTCATTAAAAATAGAAACAATTTGGGAAATTAGAGTAGTGAGCTTGAGAGTGATTTTTGGAAACTCCCCCTGAACATACGAGGGAGTTTTAAAAGATGTGCTCTCACCTGTGTGTGCCATCCAAATAACTTCTTTGACCTTCTTGAGAGTGCTTAAGAGGGTGTGCAGACTCTGTATATGATGCATTAGGGAGAATACTTGATTCAATAGTGATACCTTGTTGAGAAGGTGCCACTAGAGTATGTTTAGATTCCTTTTGTACAACTGTATCTTGTCGAGAAGATGCAGAGTTGGTCACTTCAGTGGTCAACTCAGTTTTCTTTTACTTCTTTGGTTTCTTGACCAAGGGTGACACTGTTTCTGTTTGATCTTCTCCACTCTCACTAACTACAACTAGGGTTGGTTGCTTCCTCTTCTTTTTACGAACTCCATCCTTTTGAGAGGATGAAGCAGATGGTTGACTACTAGCTAATGGTTATGAAGAACTGGCTGCAGCTGTGGTAGGCTTGTTACGACCGGTATTTCTAAACCCTATCTATATATAATTGTGTGTTTAAATTTAAAATTTAAATTGTGTGGAATTATAAATGTGGATGATCTATATGACTGAGTGCCAATAAACTAAGTGTTTATTGTATTAGTTTATATAAAAATTTTTGAAAAGAAAATCTTATCATTTAGGATTTTTAAATGATAATCAAAAGTAC
Organism: Apium graveolens; assembly: GCF_009905375.1. Taxonomy (NCBI): domain Eukaryota; kingdom Viridiplantae; phylum Streptophyta; class Magnoliopsida; order Apiales; family Apiaceae; genus Apium; species Apium graveolens. The sequence goes on from NC_133654.1 coordinate 107,597,712, forward strand.
TTCATTTTATATGAAAAATCGATTTTAAAAATCTTTTAACAATAAATTTTCAAATTTTATATCATTAAATTTCTAAAATCATAAGCTATTTTATGATATTTATTTTGTGATTTATAGAGGTGCATTTATATTTATAAAAATTGTTTTATATAAATTAGTTGATTTTTAAATTGTAATTTACTTAGTTGCATATGAATGCAAATACCCTCCAATTCAATTTAAAAAGGGCATAAGAGACAATTCATACCCCACTAACCTTTTTTTATCCACCAAAAGACTAAACTACCCTTGCATGCACTTTTGCTTGGTTATTGGAGAAGGGCACTTTAGTACATTCCAAATTCCACTATTGAATTAGTGCATGATGAACCATAAAGAGATGAGTTAACCCAAAACCACATTCCACTCAAGCTCATCAATTTTACTCTCAAATTTTCTCTCCTCCCCCTCTCTTTTTCTTCATTCGGCCGAAGCCCCTTCCCCCATTCCCTTCAATTTTTCTTCATCAAATCCTTGCCATTTTAGTGTAATTCCATTACCCATTCATATAATATACACTTTAAAAAAAGGTCCATGCTTAGGAGATGAAGTTTAATGCTTGCATATCTTGAATTTATGTGATCTCCAAAGAGAAACTCTTAATTCATATGGATTAAAGAGTTCTCTATTAGATATACTTTTGATGTGCATAAACTAAGTGTTTTCATGAATAAAACTCTTTTAAAACCTTTCCATGCTACTGACCTTTAGTTGTAAAGTCATATTCTACTTTGCATGTTAGAGATAGGGCATTATTTTCAAGTATAATCATGTTATATATGCTCTTCTTTTCGAAAATGTACATGCATGCTTAGTTGGTGTTAAATTCGACTTTATATGTGCTTAAAAAATTGTTTCCTTGATATTATGCTTGATCTTAGTTGTTAAAAGGTAGTGTGCATGATCTTTTGAAGTAGTTAAGTATTTTAAGTCGAATTTATGAGCTAATAACCCTCTTATTTAGTCGAACTTGATTTAGTGATCATCTTGAGTTGCATGTTAAGTTTTATTTTGCATGTTGGTACTATAGGCATTATTGGTCGAGGCCTTAGTTTAGAGTCTTATAGTAGTAAATTTGCCTTGGTTGAGATTTAACTCGTGGTTTAAAGTGGGAGTTAAGGTGGAAAGGCTAGGATAGAATCCTTAATTTTTTTTCCAGATTTGCATGTGAGTTTTGTGTTGATTTTGAATGGGCATTTCTGAGGTATTGTTAGGACCAAGCCACGGGGAGTTAAGAATTGGGGTATAATTGAGTCTAGAAGTCACAAATTAGAAAAAACCAACCATTTAGTGAGGTTTAAACACCAAAATTTAGAATCTGTCCAGCAGGGGACAGTTTTGTTGCAACTTAGAAATGAGGAGTTTTGAGCATGTCATGGGTAGGCCCTAACTAGGCATTGGTTAGCCCTAGTTATAGGGAGTGTCAGAGGAGTTTTTACAGCCATAGTTCATAGGAATTGAGTTAAAATCATGTGTCATAAGTTAGTGCAAAACGGGACACTTTTCTGTCCAAAAAATAGGGGAACATTGGACTTTAAGCTTAGGCCCAGGTAGGCCCAAACTAGGCCCTTGAGCCACACCAAGTTTGAGAGTTGCCTTATGGTCAGAAGAGTCTAGTGTAGAAGTTTGAGAGGTAAACTTGAAGTGTAAGGGTGTCAATTGTACTCATAAACCCATTGGTGTCACCATGAAATCACTATAATGAGCAAAATCACTTAACAATTAGTTTTAGGGCACTTATGAGTGAGGCCTAGGTTGACCACCATAGTTGTAAGATAGTATGAGGTCAGTAGAGTGTAATGCCTAAGTCAGGGTCCATAACAACTTGATGGTTTAGAAAAGGCACTTCGAGTTATGAGGACGATATTAAGTATTTTGGCTAGTTTAGAATAACTAAGTGACTTGAGTAAGTGGAGTGAGATCATCTGTAACACCCCAAAATTCGGGGTCGGGGATCCGGGTTGTCACAAGTTCCATTTCCCTTAATAACACTTAACCTTAATAAACAACCAACTACTGCGTACTGGGACCCCACAATATACACACACACACACACCACAAGTTATAGTCTCAGAGATGAATATCAAAAATAACACAAGTCATTTTATTCCACAATTATAAACCGTTACACCTTAAAAGGGTTTCTAAATAAATTTACATTTCTTTGCCATTATTACAATTCATATAGATACATATGTCTGGTACATCAGAAGTTGAAAGCCTAGCCTATTGGTAATTTCTACCTCAGCTACAGTGGCATCAACGCCTACAGGAAACTGCGGAACGTTTCCTATCCGCTCGCAAATTGGGATCTTGGTCCTGTTCATCTTGTCTATCTGTTGTTGTGTGATGAAAGAAGAAAGCAAGGGTGAGCAACAAGCCCACCAAAATAATATGTATAATAATTAACAATATATGAGCATTCTCATAGTACTCATGAAAGTCTTGGTCAAGAAGAAATGAACCAAGTTTGATATCTTAATGCGACGAAGTCGCAAAATATTCAGTATATATACTTATATACTTTTCAAATCTTTGAAATCCTCTGCCATGTATAATATACACAGAGTTCCAGTTTATAACTGTATAAAAATATCGTTGCAAGGTGATCTTATATATCTAACCTTGTCTCAATAATTTTCTAAAAATCTTTGACATGCATAAGATAATCATTTACTAGATATAAGTTTAAAAGATGAAGTTACAAGATACTCCAATATACTTATATCTTTTCCGAATACTACTTGAACTACCACCATTCTGAAAGGAATATGTCCTAAGTCCAATCGTGTATTAGGATTTAGGAATAACTTTTATGTAATCTGTTTTGATTTCATTGATACTAATAAAGACTTGTTTTGTTTTTATTACGGGCTTTATCTATTTAAGTGTTTAAATAAGATATACCATAGTTTAGAGTAAAGCTTTTTATGGATTATGATGAGATCATAATAGTGAGACCTAAAAAGATGATAACTCTAAACTTAAATAGTTCCTGGTCATAGGATTACTAACTGGTAATTAATAATCCGCAGAGATTGGTACATACTATGCTTGCTTCATTATGAAGGATGTCTGTTCTCATAGACATTTGTGTGGTGACACTATAGCTAGTATGTAGGTGCTTATTATGGAATAAGTTCACTGAACATGACTCGCACAGCTGAACAACTGATGGAGTTCACTCACGTGTCAGCAGTTGTTCACATAGTGATAGTTGTACAAGTATCCTTAGACTTGAGGTCATCATAGTCATCTTGTGTACACTGAACTATGCTTTGGTTTAGTTCTTAGTCTCCAAGGACAATTATTAGGGCTCTTCTGGGTATAGGAATTTGTATACGAAGATAGTGTATGATCAATAAAGAATCTACCCCTTCCAGTGAAGGAAGCGAATGTTCAAGGCTGATCCACTTATGCTAGTTCAGGAATCTCTGGCCAGAGTGAATGAAATTAGAAAAGAGTTTCTAATTTGCATAGAACTACACATAGTAAATGGTAAGCAAGTGATTGAATTAGATAGGCTTGACACGAGATCCATACCTTGTATGTAATCGGGACATTGTAGGGTAGAAGGAGTTTATTGTACGGTAACTATTCACTGACAGGTTCTTGGTATTCTAAGGAGTGAATTCATATTATCCGGATAGTCGCGATATGTTGAGAAGCATCACTCACGATGTAGAATAAATGTGATTAATTAATTAATCATATTTAATAAATTAGAGAATTTATATAAATAATGATAAAATAGTTTTATTATTATTTATTTCTACTACCGGCTTAATATTGAACCTACAGGGTCACACCATAAAAAGAGAATGATTTAATGGTGGAGGAATTAATTAATAATGGCTAATAATTATTTATTTATGAAATAAATAATTAATTGGCAAATTTAATAATTGATTAAATGAGATTTAATTGATTATAAATTAATTAAGAAAAGTTCTTAATATTATTAATTAAAGGATTTAATTTTTGGAAATTAAATCAAGAGAGATAATTATTTCTAAAGTGTTTAGAAAAAGGATTAATGATTAAAAGGTGTTTTAATTATTAATGAGAATAATAAATGGGATAATAATAATAATATTTATGGGAAAATTTCAGCTGAAAATTTTGCCTATAAATACACTATTATAGACCCTAATTTTATTCCAACCCACATCAAACCCGAAAACCCAAAAAGTTTGGAAAACCTAATTCTCTCCACCTCCTCCTCCTCCTAAAAGTCGTTTTCTTGGTGGATACCGGTGGAGTGCTTCACACTTGAGGAGCAACTGCTAAGGATCTCTGATTGTTGTCTCCGAATTATTTTTAAAGGTTAGATTCGATCCCTCGAATTTTTATTCACGATTTATATGCTTTTATTTGGATTTTGTATGTGTAAAAGTGTTTTGCCATGACCCCGCTGCGTTAAAAATCCAACATTGGTTTCAGAGCATAGGTTGTATGCATATAGATCTGTGGTAAAAATTTTAGAATTTTATATGCTTGTATGAATTAATTATGATTTTTACAAGTTATATCATGGTTGAATTTTGTCTGATGAGAAATCGTTTCTTAGAATAATTTTGAGTGTTGATCTGGGTTCTATAAGTGTTGTAGATCGTCTGGGTATTTTTTCATAATTTTATGATGTATAGATTTTTTATTATGAATTTTTGAAGTTCTTGTAATTAAAATTCGTAATTAAATAAATCATATATATATATAAATTGTTAGTTTGTATGTATATATCTATGCTGTTGCTGTACTGTGATGCACGGAAGGAAAGGGTACGGCTGCCAGGTATGTCAGGCACGGAGTTCGAGACTAAAAAGCAGGCGGCGGCTGCTGAAAAAAAAATATAGGGGTGTAACGCATTCCGGGAATGCGTTACACACCTGTGGCGCATTAACGGAATGCGTTACACCCTTGTAACGCAGCACCGGAATGGGTTACAGGGCTTGTAACGCGTTCCTGTAATGCGTTACAGCCCGTCTGTTGATTTTAAAATTGATTTTCTGGGAGTTTCGTAACTCCGTTTTAGGCGTGCAATATACCGTTGGATTAGTTTTTCCGAGACGGATCTAATGGAGTAATCAATTTTAGTTTATATAAAAGTTTTGAACTGTTTATATATCCATGAAGTGTTTTAAAGCTGTTTTTGACTGTTTTAATTGCTTTTAAATGCTTCATGTGATACATAGAGATGTATAATGCTTAGACTAATGTGCTAGATGATTTAACATGCCTACCTTGATGTTTATTCATGTTGATATATGTGATATATGCTTAGTTTATCATGCGATGATAGATTTAGGTGAACTTAAATGAACATAAGGCGTTTGTTAGACAACCTAGTATAGTGAAATTATTTCATAACCTTAAGAATAATATTATAAATACAATCATGAGATTCTTGTGTTTGTGAAACACGTAATTGAATATGAATTTTCGATATGAGAGAAAGGATGATTCTGTCAACAACAGATTTCTATCTGTAAGAAAGGGTTATTAAGTGACGCCTCTTGACAATGCTCCACCCGATCTGGGAATCATCTGATTATTGATTATTGATTTGAAATATTTAATTTAAAAGGAATAATTTCTTTATAATATGATTATGATTGTAACGTAATATAATCCCTCTAAAATTAAATAATTTCAAGTAGTAATTGGCCAATGACACAACGGGCTTGTGTCGGTCATAGCCTTCCAACATGATAGAAAATTAGTTCTTATTTTTGAATCATTGTCGGTTCGTGCTACAGCCGAGGGCTTTGATTTCGAAATAAGAAATACTTGTCTATTACATAGAGATGTGTACATTGAATAAGAATCTAAAGGTCGGTACGTGCTACAGCCGTGGGCCTTTGGGGACTGATTCAACTGTATGGAATGTTGGATTAGACTTGACTTATTATATTGAGTTTGTCGTGCTACAGCCGAGACTCAATTATTCAAGAGGCTAAAGTTTGATTAGGGAATAACATGAGATGTAATTGACAAGAGTTGTCTGCCTATTGAACATTGCATGGCGGTTCGTGCTACAGCCGGGGTTGTGTAATGGAATGTAGGATCCCTATTCCCACTAGCATTATGAATGCTTAATTTTTCACGTAGAGGGTTGAATAAATTAGGAAAACTAGTGGGAGCCACTTATGAATAAAGACCCGATTCATATAGTGTTTTGATATGAAATCGAATATTTGCTAAGTGTTGTTATGTGTTTATCATTTACAGATTTACTATATTATGTCTTCTGCACTATCACTCGGGAGCATACTAGATGCTCACAAGTTGACTGATCCTAATTTAGCTGTATGCTTTCACTGTAACAAGTTAGGGCACTGGAAGAGAAAGTGCAAGGTTTACCTTGCAGAATTGAAGAAGAAGAAGGGTAGTAAGACTACCGCTTCTGATTCAGGCATGTTCATGATCGAAGTTAATATGTCACTAGGTCAAATTTCTACTTGGGTATTAGATACCGCCTGTGGTTCTCATATTTGTAATTCGTTGCGAGGACTAAAGGGAAGTAGGAATCTTGAAAAAGATGAGGTGATTCTACGTATGGGCAATGGAGCAAGGGTTGCAGCCATAGCTATAGGATCATTTAGTTTACATATGCCTACGGGCAAGACTATTATTTTGAATAATTGTTATTACGTTCCCTCTATCGTGAGGAATATTGTTTCTATCCCTATGTTGGATTTGGATGGTTTTTCATTTATTATTAAGAATAATGAATGTTCTATCCTTAGAGATAATGTTCTTTATGGACGTGGAATTTTAAATAATGGTCTGTATGTATGTGACGTATAGCATGATTTACTTCAGATTGAACAAACTAATAAAAGAAAATAAGATGATGAAAATCTGACCTATTTATGGCACTGTAGGCTAGGTCATATTAGTGAAAATAGACTTCAGACATTGCATAAGGAAGGGTTACTAGACCCCTTTGATTTTGAATCATATCCTACATGCGAGTCTTGTCTATTGGGTAAAATGACCAAATCTCCATTTAGTGGACATGGAGAGAGGGCTGCAGATTTGCTAGGATTGGTACACACAGATGTATGTGGACCAATGTCTACGCAAGCCATGGGAGGATTTTCGTGCTTCATTACTTTCATAGATGATAGATCTAGATTCGGATATGTGTATTTGATGAAACACAAGTCTGAAGCCTTTGAAAAGTTCAAGGAATATAAACATGAAGTGGAGAAACAAACCAAACACAGTATTATAACTCTTCGATCAGATCGAGGTGGTGAATACTTGAATGGAGAGTTTCTAGATTATCTCAAAGAAAATGGTATAGTCTCCCAGTGGACTCCTCCATATACTCCACAGTTGAATGGGGTATCTGAAAGGAGAAATCGAACTCTGTTAGACATGGTTCGGTCCATGATGAGCTATGCAAATCTTCCAGTATTTCTATGGGGTTATGCATTGGAAACCTCAGCATATTTACTGAATAAGGTGCCTTCCAAAATCTGTTCCTCAAACTTCATATGAGATATGGAAAGTAAGGAAACCGAGTCTTAAACACGTTAAGATTTGGGGATGTCCAACTTATGTCAAGTAAGTTGACCCAGATAAGCTGGAATATCGATCCGTAAAATGTAGTTTTGTGGGATATCCTAAAGAGACTTTAGGGTATTACTTTTACACCGATCATCGGGTGTTTGTCTCCAGACATGCTACCTTCTTGGAAAAGGAGTTTATCCTTGAAGGAAACAGTGGGAGCAAAATTGAACTTGATGAAGTTCAAGAAGCACAAACTACTACGGATCAAGTGGAAACACCTGTTCTGACTGAACAAACTTTTGTGGAATAGCCCATTCGTAGGTCAGGGAGAGTGTCTCGCCAACCTGAGAGGTAATATGGCCTTGTCATTGAGAATGACAATGAGTTGTCGATCATTGATGATGACGACCCTGTAACCTATAATGAGGCTATGAGTAGTGTTGACTCAGAGAAATGGCATAGTGCCATGAAATCCAGAATGGAATCTATGTATACGGTATACAAAAGATAGATTATAGCAGATGGCCAGGTGGAGACCTTTAAGGCCAGGCTTGTGGCAAAAGGATTCAAACAAAGGCAATGGATTGACTTTGATGAAACCTTTTACCTGTAGCCCTGTTAAAATCAGTTCGGATTTTGCTTGCGAATGCTGTTTACTGCGACTATGAAATCTGGCAGATGGCCAGATGGTTTTCTTTCCAAGGGAAATGAAAACCTAGTGTGTAAGCTGATGCGAACCATATGTGGTTTAAAGCAAGCTTCTCGAAAGATGGAACATTCGTTTTGATGAGACAATCAAAGAGTTTGATTTTATCAAAAACGCAGATGAACCATGCGTCTACAAAAGGGTTAGTGGGAGCGCGGTAACATTTCTTATATTGTATTGAATTAGAGTTGACACACATAACAACATAGCAGACCCACTCACAAAGCTACTTTATGAAAGTCATTTTGATCATCAAGATGGGTATTAGATACCAGAGTGATTGGCTTTAGTACAAGTGGGAGATTGAAAGGAATATGTCCTAAGTCCAATCGTGTATTAGGATTTAGGAATAACTTTTATGTAATCTGTTTTGATTTCATTGATATTAATAAAGACTTGTTTTGTTTTTATTACGGGCTTTATCTATTTAAGTGTTTAAATAAGATATACCATAGTTTAGAGTAAAGCTTTTTATGGATTATGATGAGATCATAATAGTGAGACCTAAAAAGATGATAACTCTAAACTTAAATAGTTCCTGGTCATAGGATTACTAACTGGTAATTAATAATCCGCAGAGATCGGTACATACTATGCTTGCTTCATTATGAAGGATGTCTGTTCTCATAGACATTTGTGTGGTGACACTATAGCTAGTATGTAGGTGCTTATTATGGAATAAGTTCACTGAACATGACTCGCACAGCTGAACAATTGATGGAGTTCACTCACGTGTCAGCAGTTGTTCACATAGTGATAGTTGTACAAGTATCCTTAGACTTGAGGTCATCATAGTCATCTTGTGTACACTGAACTATGCTTTGGTTTAGTTCTTAGTCTCCAGGGACAATTATTAGGGCTCTTCTGGGTATAGGAATTATTAGGGCTCTTCCAGTGAAGGAAGCGAATGTTCAAGGCTGATCCACTTATGCTGGTTCAGGAATCTCTGGCCAGAGTGAATGAAATTAGAAAAGAGTTTCTAATTTGCATAGAACTACGCATAGTAAATGGTAAGCAAGTGATTGAATTAGATAGGCTTGACACGAGATCCATGCCTTGTATTTAATCGGGACATTGTAGGGTAGAAGGAGTTTATTGTACGGTAACTATTCACTGACAGGTTCTTGGTATTCTAAGCAGTGAATTCATATTATCCGGATAGTCGCGATATGTTGAGAAGCATCACTCACGATGTAGAATAAATGTGATTAATTAATTAATCATATTTAATAAATTAGAGAATTTATATAAATAATGATAAAATAGTTTTATTATTATTTATTTCTACTACCGGCTTAATATTTAACCTATAGGGTCACACAATAAAAAGAGAATGATTTAATGGTGGAGGAATTAATTAATAATGGCTAATAATTATTTATTTATGAAATAAATAATTAATTGGCAAATTTAATAATTGATTAAATGAGATTTAATTAATTATAAATTAATTAAGAAAAGTTCTTAATATAATTAATTAAAGGATTTAATTTTTGGAAATTAAATCAAAAGAGAGAATTATTTCTAAAGTGTTTAGAAAAAGGATTAATGATTAAAAGGTGTTTTAATTATTAATGAGAATAATAAATGGGATATTAATAATAATATTTATGGGAAAATTTCAGCTGAAAATTTTGCCTATAAATACACTATTATAGACCCTAATTTTATTCCAACCCACATCAAACCCGAAAACCCAAAAAGTTTGGAAAACCTAATTCTCTCCACCTCCTCCTCCTCCTAAAAGTCGTTTTCTTGGTGGATACCGGTGGAGTGCTTCACACTTGAGGAGCAACTGCTAAGGATCTCTGATCGTTGTCTCCGAATTATTTTTAAAGGTTAGATTCGATCCCTCGAATTTTTATTCACGATTTATATGCTTTTATTTGGATTTTGTATGTGTAAAAGTGTTTTGCCATGACCCCGCTGCGTTAAAAATCCAACACGTTCAAGTTATAATTAGTTTCAAAAGTTCATCACACTGATCAAACTATAAGATAAGACTTGAATAGATTCAATCTTTGAAATATCATTTGAAAGAAATGAAATTACGAGATACTTCATTAAGTCCCGATATATATATACACCTATATATATATACATTTCATACACTCATTGAAAACCTTTGTTATGAAAATTATAAACATAGTTGCAATATCCAATGAATTCGGAAAGGAGAAAACCTTGGCATAAACCTGATATCTTGCTGATCAGGCAAAGATACCAATAAGTAACCTTTTCTACTAGTAGATGGACGAATTCCCCACTGGTCATCACCCTGGCCGCAATAGGACCTTATGCTGGACTGCCACTCAGCCACTTACGCATTTGATGGACTCCCACTGAGCCACTTACACTTTCATGGACGCCCACTGAGCCCATGTTGCTTATGCCGACTCAATAGATGGACTTACTTCCCGAACGTTGGGTAAGTAATCAATTCATTTATCAAAACAGCAACCTCGTTGCGAATATAAAATACACCACAGAGCCGGATCCCTCAGGTTTTGAGCGAGTATTTAAATCCCATTTAAAAGGAAGATCTTAAATATAAAAATGAGTTTTGGGATCCGCTCTAACTTTTAAAATCATTTTGAAGACTAGAAAACATTTTTTAAGAATGTTTGGAGTAATGCTGATTTAATGAAATAAATCAGTCCCAATATATTAGAAAATATCTGAATATTATTATTTAAATAATATTCCCATTAGGATAATCTCTATATAAATAATTCGAAGTAGAAGTTTTAAAACTCATACTTGAAATGAATATTAAATAACCAAAGATATACTTATATGAAAGTACTATCTTTATTTGAATAATTGAAAATAAGTTTGATTATCGAAACATTATTCTTTACTAAAATAAAGAATATTATTTAGTAAATAATGGGAGTCATAAGTCCTCGAATGAATATTCAAAGTAATATTCATTAAACAAAATAAATAGAGTCATAAGTCCTCGAATGAATATTCAAAGTAATATTCATTAAATAAAATAAACAGAGTCATAAGTCCTCGAATGAATATTCAAAGTAATATTCATTAAATAGAATAAACAGAGTCATAAGTCCTCGAATGAATATTCAAAGTAATATTCATTAAATAAGATAAAATTATCGAATAAACCTTATTCAATTAATAGTTTTGAAAACTATATCTGTATATATATATATATATATATATATATATATATATATATATATATATAAATATATATATAATATACTCGGGAACATCGACTCCCGATTTTTGAAAATGTTCACCTTTGGGTCCCCTATATTAAGGGTATACGCAACTACTGCTTATCTCTAGCATATGTATTATGCAACTATAAACATTGAAATCAACAGATAGATAACCAGATTATGAAACAAACATGCATATATATATCATATCATCATGCTTCAATATATTGCAAAATTTGCTAATTAACCAATATGCATCTATCACAAGATAATGCATATAAATATATACATCATAACAACAGTATAACGGGTAGAAAACTTGCCTGAGTGTTCCCGGATAGACTTAAGCTTAGAGTGGGTCCGATAACCTATGAACAACAACATAAGTCAGAATTAAACCCCGGTCACTTAAGAAACTAGACTTTAACCAATTAGACTCTAACGTTCGCTTATGGTCACTTCTACGCTTAACGAATCACATAAGTCGCTCGAGTACCCTCGGCTCCACCATTTTTAATAAATTAACCATTAAGAATTTTAAGGCGATTCTTTCACGAGTACCCTACCAACTGCCTAATCCACTTTACAAAATTGATTCATACCCCAATTAGTCATTTAAGGGCCTTAACCAAGGTTTCAAAGTAAGGCGAGGGGTAAAGGTTCGTTCGCGGAACGCCGTTACTTAAAACGGGCGTTTCTCCTAAACCGTACATCGGATTCAAGCGAACTACATACCAAAATGAAGCTTACGACACGATATAGCTAAACATGGCAGAGTTACATATTGGTCAGTGACTTATCTGGTCCGAGATTCATGTACAACAGTCTAAGGAAAAGGGCATTACGACGGCTATGTTTACTAGTTTTCCAATTTTCTCACTACACCAAAACCTCACCAAACAACCCACAAATATTAACACATCTAAACCTCAACTAAATAATACTATACCAGTTCTTTTTCTCCAGATTCTTCATCTCAACCAACTACAATCAATTTCTATTAACTATAACAAGATTCATTCACCAAATCACTCCAACTCATTACAAACCCAACCAAACTTTAAACACACAACCATCATGCTTCTCATGAACTATATTAATCAAAACCACTCCTAAATATTCAAAGTAAAACTAGGGTTTAAAGTTTTATACCTTCCTTGAAGCTTTTAATCCATGAAAGATCCTTGGAATGCCCATGGAAGCCTTTATCTATGCTTAAGCTACCTTGACCTTACAAATAAAATCAAGAATAAAAAATTTGTTCTTGAAAGTTACTATTCACCCTAAACTAAAATGATTTGTTTGAGATAGAAAACCTTTGATTCAAGCACTCAAACTACTTGCTCTTTTTAGTTATGAAATATAGGATCCAAAGAAACAAACCTCTTGAATTATGATTGAGTGGAGCTTGGGTTTGGAAATTTTTCTCCTTGTTTTTCTTCAAAAAACCGTGAGCGAAGAGATGGGGGGAAGAGAAATGAATGTGTTTGCTTGGTTGTTCTTCGAGTTGCTCTGTCCCGTATCCCTCTGAAAAGATGTAGTTAGATTTGTCCTTTTTGTTTGCTAATTAACCTTTTACCATGGTAAAAATTGTGTGGCTCACAATCAACCAACCAACCCTTCCCATTTGGTCATGCTTATGTCATCTACTTATGTCATCTTGTTACACTTATCCTCCTCTTGTTGGTGTGATGACATTATCCTTCACTAACCCCTTTGATTAACTCCTAATTACTTGGCTAATGATCGCTGATCTGTTATACGGTTCGCTTAACTTTCGTTCTTGTTTATCGTTTGAGGGATCATACCCGGGATCTTATTACTTGGGTTCCCCTAAACCTTTCTCAATATTTTATATTCCTTTTATGATCCTCTCTTATAATCCTTGAATTTAAATCCTTTTAATCATGTTAACTTATACTCAATTCTTTCGGTATCTGGTGGATTTTCGGGAAAAATCAAAGTGTTCGAATTTGGATTCTGACGATCTTTGCATACACTTATGTACCATATAGAGTACTAATAAAATATCAGAATAACAATAAAAGAACCTCTGCAAAGTGTGGCATAAAAAGTTTTCTTATTCAGCATAATCAACAAAATCACTATTCATAAGGGGTACAAAAGTTCAAAATTTTTGGGGTTATTACTGTCTCCCCTCCTTAAAAGGATTCCGTCCCGGAATCAGATAGAAAACAATTGGGGGTACTTTTCTAGCATTGCGCTCTCTAGTTCCCAAGTTGATTCCTCCACATTATGATTCTGCCATAGCACTCTGACTAGCTTGATCACTTTGTTCCGAAGCACCTGTTCCTTCTTATCTATAATCTTTACTGGTTTCTCCACGTAAGTCAGATGTGGTTGCATATCCACCTGCTCGTACTCCACTATGTGTCTGGCATCCCGATGATACTTCCTTAGCATTGACACATGGAACACATTATGAACTTGTTGTAGGTTCGGGGGTAAGGCTAGCTCGTAAGCTAACTTCCCAATCCGTCTTAGTATCTCAAAAGGTCCAATGTATCTTGGGCTTAGTTTCCCTTTCTTTCCGAACCTCATTAATCCCTTTCAAGGGGATACTTTTAGCAGTACTAAGTCCCCTACTTCATACTCCTTGTCCTTTCGGGCTAGGTCTGCATATTTCTTCTGTCTATCTTGGGCTGCTACCAGCCGTTCTCTGATTAGATATATTATATCCTTGATCCTTTGGACTACTGCTGGTCTGAGCATCTTGCGCTCTACAACTTCATCCTAACATAAGGGAGATCGATATTGTCTTTCCTCAAGGATCTCATAAGGTGACATCTCGATACTGACATATGATCTATTGTCGAAAGAAAACTCAATCCGCGATAAATGATCATTCCAAATTCTTTCAAGTCTATTACACAAACTCTCATAATAGCTTCTAGCACTATAGCTTTTGCTTCTCAATACTCCTTCTTTTCTTGTTCGTAGTCATTACTATCTTCCGTACATAATACTATACTGGTTACACTTTTGCTCGTTAGTGTTCTATAACATTTTAATAACCACGTCAACCTTAGTATCACGAACGCATTAGAATCGGAATACCACCATACTTGGTACCACTTCATTTCTAGCTGCCTCCATCTTCGAAAGCTTGGTCCTTCGTGTAGAAGTAAAAGAATTTATTGAGAGATCACTATGATCATGAACACTCATTCTATTGCATAGTTAGTACAGAAGGTGGCCAGCCTTTAGTACTTGACAAGCAATTAAACAACATGTGGTATCCTACTAGGCTTCTATCACACAGATAGATAGTCATTCGGCAATACCTCCCCTTCTGGAAGGGTTGTTCTTCTCAGTTTATACAAAATGAAAAGGAGAGAAAAGAATGAATTGAAGAGAATTGTATATATATAAAATTTACTGCCACAAAATATCTGGCTTGGAATCTAACTCTGAACTATAGAGGTTTGTCATAGGAGAACAAAACATATACGTATATATATCAACATCAGGTATTATAGCATCGTATTTCACATGCCTAAATATTTTTGATATTCTGTCCATCATTCTATGGACCCATGCTCTTGCTCGAGCTTATACACAATCACCTTTGAAACTCCCTCAACATCGAAAATTGAATCTGGGATTTCATTCTAGACATCATCGTTACTAGAATTCTATGCTTGCACCGCAACCTTCCTCGTATAGTAATACGACTCTCTATTGATAAGAAGGAATAAGTATTCAATAGGTAAATAATCGACTTAATTAGTCTACTAATGATAACTTATACATCACCACAACCCGATTAGTGGTACCCAATCTCAACATCCATTACACTACAACTCTCACGGTTGTAATCAGCTCATTATTCAAAGAATCGTTGCTGCATTACTATGGTCCACCACTGACCTACTGTCGTCATTCGTTTTCCTTGGAATCTTAACAGCTAACCATATGGAGTCCATACATGTCGTATCAAATTCTTCTAAGGAGTTAAATAATCACCATTCATAATTCATGAAGAACACTCCAGATTCTGACGTACTTTCATGACATGAAGCAGATAAAATTGCAGAAGAGTTTCAATCAGAGCAATGATAGCAGGTTAATACCATTATTAACTATATGTCTTTATTGGGAGACATGCATCTCAAAGGTTCATTTAGTCATTTCGTAACATGGTCCTGGCTTATCTCAAGATAGTACCTTCTAAGATAGATAGCCCGCTCATGGCGATTACATGAATTAAACCTTTACCAAACTACTATTACGGTTGGGTATTGCACAGTCATCAGAAGGAATGTCAATCTTCCAAACCATAATACAACCTTCACGGCTTCAACCATCATCACTGTATTCCTCTGGCACGAGCGGCTATAATTATCCTCTTACATTGAAAGTGTTGGCCACCTCTTTGGCCTTTCCTGATAGTAAAATTTCCTTACAATCAATGTCATTTTAACCACCTCCAACTAAATTTTCTACCTCATTTCAATCACTGCTTATGTGAAAATGCTTTTCTTAAATCCTGGTGAGAAAAAAAATCACCATTTTTCCATAAGTCATTGCCTTAGTCTTTAGATGTGAACATTGTCACGACTGACTCTCGATCATACTTAGGACGTCTCTTATCTTGGGTCCTTCTCGTTTTCACCAATCTCGACCTTCATTGGGTCGATCTATACTTTCTTATGGTTCAACACGTGCCCACCTGGAATTATTATAATTATGTCATATTTTCTTTATCAAAATTTCTATTCTTGAGAACTTTGAATATTACCTTTTTCCTTGTAAAATCTCTAAGGTTATCCTTAAATTCTTCATCCGGTACTCCCTAGGTACAGGGCATATCAAGATACCATTTACTAATACTAGAACCATTATTTAAGTACTTCTGAAAAATTTCTCTACTGATCTTTAAAGGTTGTTGTTACCTTAGTCCTTCGTTCCATACTACCGAACTCATAATGTCCCTATTAAGGGTGAAATGCCAACCTTTATGCATTCCTCTATGGTTCATCTCAAGTTATCGAGGTTCCATCCTTAATTCCACCTTTTTTTAAAAGGTACTTGCATTCTTCCATGGATAAATCAAGTCATATTTCCTTGTTAGATTATCTTATTCATCATTCCCACCTCGATAGTCTATAACTAATTTTATAATAGCATCTTTATTCAAATTGAGGTCAATCCATATGGCCTCCAAAAGATAACAATGGTTATTCGCTTTTCTCTCCTGATTTGGTAATGATAACATGGATGTTCTGGAAGATATTGGTCGTGTTCAACGTGAAAATCTTCTTAATAAATCCTCATGTACTTTTGTTGTTTATCTCAACAGTCATCTCAATGTTGGGATATATTTCATACCTGACGTCTCCCTTTCTGGGTATCATGCCCCCGGTCTTACACTTCACATTCTTGAAGGTCACTTCCTTCATCCAATTTTCCTAATTTCTTACTTTCTTGTCTCCTTAGTCTATCCACGTCTCATTATTTATCCTTTGAACTATCTCAAGGTTTCCTCGAATACTCTCAACTTAAGGGGATTAATTATACGTATCGCTTACGTCTTCAACCTTGAATTTATCTCATGATCAGTCACCATCGCGCTGATGATGACACACTTCTCTATATTCATTGCAAGGGTTTCTTAGGGTTTCCCATACCTAACTCCCTTATCACTTCTCAACTCTATATCCTTTATATCCCTTTATACTCCTTCCCTTTTTAGTCTTTTATTTTCGTTTCCATTACAACCATTACATGAACCAACACAACATAAGCATTGATTTCAAACATCCCGTCATTCTGGATTCGTGTCCTCAGAACGAATCTTGACAACTTTTACAACTTAGATTCATAATTCATCATACTCATCCGCTTTTGTTCTAGCTCCAAAGCTTTTACACTATCTCCATATCCTTGGGAATTACTTTCCCGAAAACAATTGACTGAACTTTAATCAGTTTATCATAACCTCTGGCTCTGTGCCTTTATTGGCCTTTCATCAGCGGGTGGCCTCTCTCTTAGGAGGGTAAGTGACAAAAACAGTCTTTTGCGCTTCATCAATCATTTAAAATATAAAATCATTTCTCTATTTCCTTTAGCCAGGCTCTTGCCTCGGCTAGGTCAGCTTGTTCCTTGGAACTCTGAGAGCTTATCGACTTAAAGGTCCTGAAAGAATTTCTCACCGCATTGTTTCCTCAAGGTGGTGGTTGGGAATAAAAGTATAAGTTCTGTTTAGACAGGTCCATGAATTTCCCAATAGGAGTACCATCTTGGTTCTCCCTATCTTGTTCGACTTCTGTTTTCTCAGTATGAAACATTTCAACCTTCTCCCATAATCGGGGTTATCTTATACATTAAAAACCTTGTTTTCCACTCTATTATGTTATGGGTTCTTTCTTTCTTGATGGCAACGTCCCTGACTATCACATTCAGGGTTTGCCCTAAATGTTATTCCTCAAACTATGGCTCTCATCTAAGTTCTCATCCTTAAGCTCTTGAACTTTTGGAACTCAAATTCTGTAGGAACACCTCACTATCCCCTTATCATCTTTCTCGGTATGGATCTCTTCTTCAGTCATTGACTCTCTGCCTTCATTCATCACTTTTTCTTGGCACAATATTAAATTTTCCAATAATTCAGACCGCATAGCGATCTCAAACAGCTTTTCGGTACCAGCTCCGGTTGCGTTCACTTCTATTTCCATTTTCTAAAAATCTTTTATCAACTCTCTTAGAGACAATATCATCTTGAGTTTCTCCTTTCTACTAAGGGCATTAGCCACCATTTTGGCTTTCCCTGGATGATAAAGAATCTCATAATCGTAATCCTTGATTAGCTCTAACCACCTCATTTGGCGCATGTGGAGCTCTTTCTGCGTGAAAATGTACTAGAGCACTTATGGCTTGTGTAAATCTCGCACTTCTCTCCATACAAGTAGTGCCTCCAATCTTTAGGGCAAAACTATTGCAACGAGCCCAAGCTCATGGGTGGGGATATCGAATTTTATATTCCCTTAATTGTCTTGACGCGTACGCGATTACCTTGCTGTGCTGTATAAGAAGCACCCTAATTCCTTATGTGAAGCGTCACTACACTTCACAGAATCTCATTTTCCATCCGGCAACGCCAACATAGGGTATGTCACCAACCTTTGCTTCAGTTCTTAAAAGTTGTTCTCGCATCTCTCTGTCCATTCGAACTTCTCAGTCTTACGAGTAAGCCGCGTTAAAGGGTCTACTCTCTTTAAAAACTTGAACGAACCACCGGCAGTGACCGGCCAATCCTACCTCTGATAGTCGCCCTAACCATGGTTATCAATTCCTCAGCGATCATCTCTTCAGTCTTGTTAGGATCCTCCACGAGATCCTTCTCAACAACAATCCCTTCTGGGACAACATCCTCAACCGTTACATCCTCAATATGAATATCATCCGGTCCCTCATTAGGGTGTTCCATTGGATCCACAATCCGATCCCCAATCAGTAATAAAACATCATCGCGCTGTTGCTCCTTAACCTCAGGGTTCAGAGTCCCGCTACTATATACGATAATGAACTACGCTTCTATCACAATATTTTAAGGGTTCCCATAAGGGTTTTAACTGTCAGTACTACGTTAGGTATTCTGACTATGAACTTGGCAAGAGTTCTTATTATCTTAGTGAACTTCTTATCTTAACGTCACATCATCTCTGAGGTTCATAACGCTTAGCTCTGATACCATTTCCGTAACACCCCCAAATCCGGGGTCGGGGATCCGGGTTGTCACAAGTTCCATTTCCCTTAATAACACTTAACCTTAATAAACAACCAACTACTGCGTACTGTGACCCCACAATATACACACACACACACACCACAAATTATAGTCTCAGAGATGAATATCAAAAATAACACAAGTCATTTTACTCCACAATTATAAACCGTTACACCTTAAAAGGGTTTCTGAATAAATTTTCATTTCTTTGCCATTATTACAATTCATATAGATACATAAGTCTGGTACATCAGAAGTTGAAAGCCTAGCCTATTGGTAATTTCTACCTCAGCTACAGTGGCATCAACGCCTACAGGAAACTGTGGAACGTTTCCTATCCGCTCGCAAATTGGGAGCTTGGTCCTGTTCATCTTGTCTATCTGTTGTTGTGTGATGAAAGAAGAAAGCAAGGGTGAACAACAAGCCCACCGAAATAATATGTATAATAATTAACAATATATGAGCATTCTCATAGTACTCATGAAAGTCTTGGTCAAGAAGAAATGAACCAAGTTTGATATCTTAATGCGACGAAGTCGCAAAATATTCAGTATACATACTTATATACTTTTCAAAATCTTTGAAATCCTCTGCCATGTATAATATACACAGAGTTCCAGTTTATAACTCTATAAAAATATCGTTGCAAGGTGATCTTATATATCTAACCTTGTCTCAACATTTTTCTGAAAATCTTTGACATGCATAAGATAGTCATTTACTAGATATAAGTTTAAAAGATGAAGTTACAAGATACTCCAATATACTTATATCTTTTCCGAATACTACTTGAACTACCACCGTTCAAGTTATAATTAGTTTCAAAAGTTCATCACACTGATCAGGCTACAAGATAAGACTTGAATAGATTCAATCTTTGAAATATCATTTGAAAGAAATGAAATTACAAGATACTTCTTTAAGTCCCGATATATATATACACCTATATATATATACATTTCATACACTCCTTGAAAACCTCTGTTATGAAAATTATAAACAGAGTTGCAATATCCAATGAATTCGGAAAGGAGAAAACCTTGGCATAAACCTGATATCTTGCTGATCAGGAAAGGATACCAATAAGTAACCTTTTCTACTAGTAGATGGACGAATTCCCCACTGGTCATCACCCTGGCCGCAATAGGACCTTATGCTGGACTGCCACTCAGCCACTTACGCATTTGATGGACTCCCACTGAGCCACTTACACTTTCATGGACGCCTACTAAGCCCATGTTGCTTATGCCGACTCAATAGATGGACTTACTTCCCGAACGTTGGGTAAGTAATCAATTCATTTATCAAAACAGCAACCTCGTTGTGAATATAAAATACACCACAGAGCCGGATCCCTCAGGTTTTGAGCGAGTATTTAAATCCCCTTTAAAAGGAAGATCTTAAATATAAAAATGAGTTTTGGGATCCGCTCTAACTTTTAAAATCATTTTGAAGACTAGAAAACATTTTTTAAGAATGTTTGGAGTAATGCTGATTTAATGAAATAAATCAGTCCCAATATATTAGAAAATATCTGAATATTATTATTTAAATAATATTCCCATTAGGATAATCTCTATATAAATAATTTGAAGTAGAAGTTTTAAAACTCATACTTGAAATGAATATTAAATAACCAAAGATATACTTATACAAAAGTACTATCTTTATTTGAATAATCGAAAATAAGTTTGATTATCGAAACATTATTCTTTACTAAAATAAAGAATATTATTTAGTAAATAATGGGAGTCATAAGTCCTCGAATGAATATTCAAGATAATATTCATTAAACAAAATAAACAGAGTCATAAGTCCTCGAATGAATATTCAAAGTAATATTCATTAAATAAAATAAACAGAGTCATAAGTCCTCGAATGAATATTCAAAGTAATATTCATTAAATAAAATAAACAGAGTCATAAGTCCTCGAATGAATATTCAAAGTAATATTCATAAAATAAAATAAAATTATCGAATAAACCTTATTCGATAAATAGTTTTAAAAACTATATCTGTATATATATATATATATATAATATACTCGAGAACATCGACTCCTGGTTTTAGAAAATGTTCACCTTTTGGTCCCCTATACTAAGGGTATACGCAACTACTGCTTATCTCTAACATAGGTATTATGCAACTATAAACATTAAAATCAACAGATAGATAACCAGATTACGAAACAGACATGCATATATATACCATATCATCATGTTTCAATATATCGCAAAATTTGCTAATTAACCAACATGCATCTATCACAAGATAATGCATATACATATATACATCACAACAACAGTATAACGGGTAGAAAACTTGTCTGAGTGTTCCCGGATAGACTTAAGCTTAGAGTGGGCCCGATAACCTATGAACAACAACATAAGTCGGAATTAAACCCCGGTCACTTAAGAAACTAGACTTTAACCAATTAGACTCTAACGTTCGCTTATGGTCACTTCTACGCTTAACGAATCACATAAGTCGCTCGAGTACCCTCGGCTCCACCATTTTTAATAAATTAACCATTAAGAATTTTAAGGCGATTCTTTTACGAGTACCCTACCAACTGCCTAATCCACTTTACAAAATTGATTCATACCCCAATTAGTCATTTAAGGGCCTTAACCAAGGTTTCAAAGTAAGGCGAGGGGTAAAGGTTCGTTCGTGAAACGCCGTTACTTAAAACGGTCGTTTCTCCTAAACCGTACATCGGATTCAAGCGAACTACATACCAAAATGAAGCTTACGACACGATATAGCTAAACATGGCAGAGTTACAGATTGGTCAGTGAGTTATCTGGTCTGAGATTCATGTACAACAGTCTAAGGAAAACGGGCATTACGACGGCTATGTTTACGAGTTTTCCAAGTTTCTCACTACACCAAAACCTCACCAAACAACCCACAATTATTAACACATCTAAACCTCAACTAAATAATACTATACCAGTCCTTATTCTCCAGATTCTTCATCTCAACCAACTACAATCAAGTTCTATTAACTATAACAAGATTCATTCACCAAATCACTCCAAGTCACTACAAACCCAACCAAACTTTAAACACACAAGCATCATGCTTCTCATGAACTATATTAATCATAACCACTCCTAAATATTCAAAGTAAAACTAGGGTTTGAAGTTTTATACCTTCCTTGAAGCTTTTAATCCATGAAAGATCCTTGGAATGCCCATGGAAGCCTTTATCTATGCTTAAGCTACCTTGACCTTACAAATAAAATCAAGAATAAAAAATTTATTCTTGAAAGTTACTATTCACCCTAAACTAAAATGATTTGTTTGAGATAGAAAACCTTTGATTCAAGCACTCAAACTACTTGCTCTTCTTAGTTATGAAATATAGGATCCAAAGAAACAAACCTCTTGAATTATGATTGAGTGGAGCTTGGGTTTGGAAATTTTTCTTCTTGTTTTTCTTCAAAAAACCGTGAGCGAAGAGATGGGGGGAAGAGAAATGAATATGTTTGCTTGGTTGCTTTTCGAGTTGCTCTGTCCCGTATCCCTCTGAAAAGATGTAGTTAGATTTGTCCTTTTTGTTTGTTAATTAACCTTTTACCATGGTAAAAATTGTGTGGCTCACAATCAACCAACCAACCCTTCCCATTTGGTCATGCTTATGTCATCTACTTATGTCATTTTGTTACACTTGTCCTCCTCTTGTTGGTGTGATGACATCATCCTTCACTAACCCCTTTGATAACTCCTAATTACTTGGCTAATGATCGCTGATCTGTTATACGGTTCGCTTAACTTTCGTTCTCGTGTATCGTTTGAGGGATCATACCCGGGATCTTATTACTTGGGTTCCCCTAAACCTTTCTCAATATTTTATATTCCTTTTATGATCCTCTCTTATAATCCTTGAATTTAAATCCTTTTAATCATGTTACCTTATACTCAATTCTTTCGGTATTTGGTGGATTTTCGGGAAAAATCAAAGTGTTCGAATTTGGATTCTGACGATCTTTACATACACTTATATACCATATAGAGTACTAATAAAATCTCAGAATAACAATAAAAGAACCTCTACAAAGTGTGGCATGAAAAGTTTTCTTATTCAGCATAATCAGCAAAATCACTATTCATAAGTGTTAGGTCCCAATATGTTTGTAGAAGGGGGGTTGAATACAAACTATACCGTTTAATCGAATAAAATGCGGAATAAAAAGGTGAAACAAAATTCAAGTTAAACAAAACTTTTATTAAACTTGAAAGGTGTTACAACAACGGTATCTGTTACAAGGGATTAATCTCAAATCAATTATTACAAATCTAGAATAAATTCGACATGAACTTTTTCTATTTTTGCAATAAAAAGATCAAATGCTAAATGCGATTTGAGATTAAGTTCTAGGGATTTTGATCCGCTAGATTGTTACACAAGAACAAGATAAATAATTCTAGTGGTTTGGATTTAACTTTACAATCTAGAATTTTGATCTTAAATAAAGCAGATGAAAAATGAAATGTTTTGCTTTTGTTTCTGCTGTGTTCTTGACTTGGTTTTTTTTGGATGATTGTCAGAATGAATGTCTTCTACTTCTTTTATCAAAACAGCCGAATGGAAATGAACTGCAATGACAATCCCTTGGCTCAGCAAGACAATCGGTAGAACTATCTTTAGTGCTAGCAAGACAATCAGAATGAACTAGCAAGACTTTCAGTATGACTATCAATTGTCATACCGATTGTCATAGTAGTTTAAATCATATTGTCTTACTGAATTAATAATAGATTTTAATCTAATAAAAATTCTGAAAACCCTTAATATTAATTATGAATTAATTAATCAATTAATTCAATTAATCAATAAATTAATCTTTGCAGATATAATTTATTTTCTTAATTAAATTATACGACTTAATTAATTAATAGAGAATTAATACTAATCTTGAGCAGCAACCATTCTTCTGAATATCTTCTGAAAATCACTGAAAATTATGAATCAATTCCACCACTTCAATGTTGACACTCGATGTACTGTCTGGTTCATGAGTGACTAACTTCCGTGACGTTTCTTCATGCCTTGACCTTGATACTCTTGATTTTCTTCAGACTAAATCCTTGTAATTAATTGATACCCTGACGAGATCTCTGTCACTTGATTAAATCCACAATCTTGATTTATATCATTGAGGCTTGATCAATTTCTTGAGCTTGTTCCAGTGAATTAAGTAATCAAGTCTGTAGATGAATAATGCTTCTTAATCCTTTGACATATGTTACTCTGTGAGATCTCTCTGACGATAGATCCACTATTTACTTATTACATTCTTAATTGAGTTGAGTTAAATCCTCGAATAAACAAATAGGCTATGACATATGCCTTTCAATCTCCCCCTATTTGCTTGTTAGACAATAACAACAAATACCTAGAGGATAACTCAACTAACAAATAAGAAAAAGATATAAACAGTAATGCAAAGTAAATAGCAGAAAAGTTCTGGATTATATTTAACATTTTCCAGATTCCAAAAGATATTTACAAGTGAATACAAGATAGATGTTCCTCTAGCCTGAACATATAACTACATTAGTCTATCTTGATTCATAAAGCTCTAATCATATTACATTGAGTTTTGAGCTAATTGAATTCAGTTGTCTTCTCTCCCGACTTCACCTTCTTCTAAATCTTGAAGCAACTCCTTGTCAAAGACACGATCCTTTTCTGAAGTAAAGCTGTCTGGCCTGACTGGTTGAACTCCAACTATCTTTAGCTTATTCTTGATTTGATTATACCTTTTAATATTCTTTTCACAATAAGCTTGAATCAGATCAGCTGCTTGAGTTTTCAACATGGATGAATATCCAGCAGTTTTTAAGTGATGTTCCATCCAGACCAGATGCTTAGCTGAGTAGTCTTTAAGAGATTGTGAATCGAGCTGGCAGATTTGAAGACAGTCAGACTTAAAGAATCTTACCTGATGAGGATTGTTGACCACTTGAGGACTAGCCCTGCTGGCAAACTCTTTGAGCCTTTCTCGAAGAACTTCATTCAATTCTGAGCTTCTTTTGACTTTGTTGAGAAGAACCCAAATCTCTGACAAAGAACGATTCTCAAACAGATGAAGTGACACCTTGAAAGATCCTTCGCTCTGACAATATACAAATATGCTCATCTCATTTAGGGATCTGTCAAAGGCAGCTGTGATCTTTGAGACTTCAGTCTTTATAGCATTCATGTACATGTCATTGTTTGGATTAGAGATCTCCAGCTTGTCCAGAAGATGTAGAAACTGTCTATCATTGTTTGTGCTCAGCTAAGGCATATCAAGTACTCTCCTAGCTTCATCCCATTTTTCACCAATCTTCAGTCTGACATCTCTTCTCCTTTCTTGAGCCTTAATGTCATGAAGACGTTGCTTTTGAAGAGTTTCTGTTCTTTGTATGTCTTTCCTCATGTCAATGATCTGGGAGACCTTTTTGAGTTCAGCTTCTTTTCTTTTCATCTCTGACTGTTACTGCTGAAACTCTTTCTCAAACAGAGGATCCACTAGAGCTTCCTCTTCCCATTCTCCAAAATCACTTTCCTCCTCAGCTTCAAAGAAACCATCTTTATCTCCCAAGACTGGTTCAGTGGGAACGTCACAAATATCAAAGTCATCCTGTTCTCCACTATAGTAGATATCATCAGGCTTCCCTGTGCCTCCAGCAGATGACTCTTTTTCTTTTCCCTTATCACTTCTCCCTTTCTTCTCCCCCTTAGTTGAGGAATCCTCTACAGACTTTCCTTTAGATCCTCCATGACCTCCATCACCTCCCGAGCCTGAGCCTCCACCAGACGGCCCTTCAAAGAAAGTCCTTTGTTCTTCATTAGGGCAGTGAGAATTTTTGATCATATAGGACAGGTGCTTCATCCCTTCATTCAGATGTTCCATACCCGTCTCTATCTTCAGAAATCTGGAGGAATCCAGTGAATGATTCATTTCAACCAAGTCTTCAAGAGAAGTCATTCTTGTATGTAGTGAGCAAAAGTTTGAAATGTCGTCAGCTGATAACGTTGGAGATTCCTGGATTGAGTTAAGCTTTGGTACAACAGATGTCTTCAAATCTGATATTTCAGTCCTGATAAGAGCCAGCTGATTATTGACAGAGGTGGAAGAAGAAGACCATTCAACCACTTGTGCTTTAAATGATTTAGCTTCAGCCTGACTTTTTGCAAGTTGTTCCTTGAGATCAGCAATTTGAGCTAACAGATTTTCAGTGTTTGTGTCTGTGTGTGAGCTCATCTGAATATCTATCCTATTTAATTCACTCATCTCACGTGCATGTGTATCTCTCAATATAATTGCTCGTAAGGAGTCTTCCTGAGGCTGATCTTCTGTACCTGCATTTAAAATCACCCTAGCCTCTTCAAGAGAGGTCAGTGGTGGTGCAATGGGAATTCGCGAGTCCCCATCCTCAGTCAAACCTATCATTTTATGTGAAATAGATGTCTGAATTGCTTCAGGGATAGATTGACCGAGTTGCCCTCCACTTTCTCCAGATAATTCTGCGAGTGGAGAATCCCGTGAGGGAGCCAGAGGTGTTGGATCTGGGAGGGGAGAAAATGACTCTATTATAGGTGGCTGAGAGTTAGATTTTCCCTCAGAAGCATGTGACTGCTCTTCTGCCCTAACTATGGCAGGCACTGTAACCGACTCTATGTACACTCCTCGCTCTGTGTCCTGAGTAACATCTGTGGGTATGTATGGTTCCATTATGAGTAACGGAATTGTGCTTGACTCAGTACAAGATGCCATGGCCCTATGGCGAATTTCAATAGATTCATCCTGTTGAGAGGATGTTTCTAGTAACTGTTCAGTGGCCATTTCAAAGTCCATGTCCTGTTGGGAGGCCAAGGATGGGCTTTCAGATGCCTCAGTAAATGTTCTTCTTTTCTTCGGAGGAGGCAGAGTTGAGGGTTCATTCACATCCACATATACACTACTTCCTATTAAACTTCTGGGTAACATTTTAGACAGTGGGGGAGAGGTTGAGATAGATTGTGAAACTGTGTTTGTCTCTATGACCTGGGATTGAAGCTGTGGTTCTACAACTTCATGGTCAGCCCTATCAACCACCGGGGGTCTTTCAACAGAAGTAGGAATGGAGTGAGAGTGAGGAATTACTACCTATAATGGAAGAGCGTCTGATGTTGGAGGAGCCTGGGTGGCTTGAACCACTGGAGGTTGAGCTTGCTGTTCATGACCGGGAAGATTGAAAATAGGTAAGGGAATATAAGTGGCCATGAAAGCAGATACAAGTACTGGAACTTGCATGAATTTGAAAGTTATGTCTTGGCGGGTGTAAATCTTTTTGCTTACAGGAGGGGGTTCGGTTACTGCTGAGTTAGCAAACAGAGCCTTATGCTCAGGTGTGAGAAGATGATCTGCTATAAGCATGAGAAAACGATCATAGTAACACGAGACCCTACGATTTGTAGAATGATCACGTAAAGCAGTAGTGAGACGTCTCAAGAGAATGGGTAAAAGTAGTTTGCCAAAATTGATCCTTTGATTGAAAACAACCGCAAGACCAATATACTGCAGAGTGGAAGTGATGTTGTGAAAGTTGGATTTAGTGCAGTTGGAAAACACTTTAGAAAGTGTATCGAAGAAAATGTCCCATTCAGACACCAAATTGGATTTTGAAAGTTTGGTTAAATTGATCACCCCCTGATAGTGAATAGCATGGAAAAAGTTTGAAATATAATTTTCAGAGGGAAAATTACAGAAATTGTCCATAGGAAAATTTAAAGCTCGATTGACGACTGTTTCATCAACCACATACTGTGTGTTTGCCACGGTGAATGAAAAAGATTTAAAATCATCGGCCACAGTAGAGGTTGTGCAAATCAGTCTTAGCAGATCAACATTTAAAATCACATTTGATTTAATAGTAGAGCTAACAATCGAATGGTCATTTAAAAATCTAATCCACGGCTTAAATTTTTCTACATCACATTTATCTGGATTAAAATAACCAACCTGATTATGCGCGACAATTTGGAAATTGAGAGCCATTAAAAATATAATAAAACACATACTTTCAGAACTTTAAGAATAATATTAAGAAAATTCGAATAAATAAAAAATTTAATAATTCGAATTAAATCAATTATATCTGAAAAATTTAGAAAGTAATGTATCTCGTTAAAATTCTTAATTCGCAATAACAGATCTGAAAAACTCACAAGACACAAAACCAAATTGAAATACCAAAAACACAAGACACAAAAACAATCAGATTGTTTTGGGAAAAAAATGATTGATAGAAATAACTGAAATAAAAAAATTGGGCAGCACTTCACTCCTGTATGTATACAAGTGTATGTATATATTAGAAGAGTGTGCTGAGTAAAAACTCGAGCAAGAAACAATGGTGACTGTGGTTGAATCGAAGAGAGAGAGAGAGAGACAGTCGAAGAGAGACAGATGGATGTTTTAAAATAAAAGAGAGAGAGAGAGATGTAAACTAACAAAACAAAAAAAAACATTGACTAAGTAGTATAACTGGTATGACAATCCGGGATTGTCATACCGATTGTCATACCAGGCAAAATCAAATTAGAAAATAGAAGAAACAAAGTAATAAAAATAATAAATACTAAATATATATAACTGGTATGACAATCTGATAGTCATACCGATTATCATACCAGTATAAAATAAAAGGAAAATATTTATATATAAGGTTTATAACTGGCAAGACAATTGATAGTCATACCGATTGTCTTGCCAGTATAAAACTATACTGATTAACAAAATAAAACACAATTAAACTGAAATGACTTTCAGCAAGACAATTTCAATTGTCTTGCCGATTGTCATAGCAGCATTAAAATCAAAATAAACACACATAAATAAATATATATTTATATGTACTGAAATGATTTTCAGCAAGACAATTTCAATTGTCTTGCCGATTGTCATTTCAGTAGAGAGACAATTAAATATTTACAGAAAATATTAACAAATATGGAAAACTGAAATAAAGTCTTATATTAATAGTAAAAATTCAGAAAATATTTACAAAAACAAAGACAATATTTCAGAATTAATTATTTTCATTCCAAAAATAGATTTCTGTTGAATTTTAGAAAGTAAAATTCATAGAAAAATATTTTTAGTGAAAATAAAATATTCTGAGATATTTAAAATTAACAAGTAGAGTAAATAAAATAGATGAGATAATAAAAATTACATAGAAATAAGCAAGAAATATTGGAAAATGATAAAATAAATTTGCAAATGAATTTTTCATTTATGAAAAATTCATTTGTAAATTCACTCAAGAACAGATTTCAGATATTCACAAGTTTAATCACTAAAGCTATTCAACATACCCAATTTACCAACTAATTTGGTAAATGTGGATTCATCAAGAGGTTTAGTGAAAATATCTGCTATTTGTTCTTCTGTTGGAACAAAAAATAGTTCAACAGTACCATTCATGACGTGCTCTCTAATAAAATGATACCTGATGTCGATGTGCTTTGTCCTCGAGTACTGCACAGGGTTGTTGGTGATGGCTATTGCACTTGTATTGTCACATAAAATAGGAATTTTGTTCAATACAGAGCCATAGTCTCGTAGCTGGTTCCTAATCCACAAGATCTGAGCACAGCAGCTTCCAGCAGCAATATATTCAGCCTCGGCCGTTGAGTTGGAAACTGTTTGCTGTTTCTTGCTGTACCATGAGACTAGCCTGCTACCTAGGAATTGACAACTCCCTGAGGTGCTTTTCCTATCAACAACACTTCCTACATAATCTAAATCTGTATATCCAACAAGGTTAAAACCAGATTCTTTAGGGTACCAAATACCTAGATTTGGTGTTCCCTTAAGATATCTTAAGATTTGTTTAACAACAACGAGATGAATATCTCTAGGATCCGCTTGGAACCTTGCACATAAGCATGTAGCATACATAATATCTGGTCTACTTGCAATAAGATAGAGTAATGAGCCAATCATACCTTTGTAGCTTGTGACATCTACCTTAATGGAGTTTTCACATGGTCCAAGCTTGACAGCTGTAGTTGACGGAGTCCTTGCTGATGCAGAATCCTCTAGATTGTACTTTTTGAGGAGTTCCTTGAGATACTTGGATTGACAAATAAAAGTTCAATCTAACCTTTGATTTACTTGTAATCCAAGAAAGAACTTCAGCTCTCCCATCATGCTCATTTCAAATTTGCTGTGCATTAACTTAGCAAAACTCTTACAGAGATTATCATTAGTAGACCCAAATATTATATCATCCACATAGACTTGGACTAATATTGTATCATTCTTATGCTTTTTAGAAAAGAGAGTTTTGTCTATGACACCTCTAATAAAGCTATTTTCAATAAGAAATTCAGAGAGAGTGTCATACCATTTTCTCGGAGACTGTTTGAGTCCATAGATAGCCTTGAAAAGAAAGTAGACAAAATCCAAATGATCTGGATCTTCAAAACCAGGAGGTTGCTCTACATATACCTCTTCATCCAGCTTTCCATTCAGAAAGGCACTCTTGACATCCATTTGATAAACTTTAAAGTTAGAGAATGCTGCAAATGCAAAAATATCCTGATGGCCTCTAGTCTAGCCACTGGAGCATAGGTTTCATCATAATCAATGCCTTCAGCTTGTGAATACCCTTTAGCTACCAGTCTTGCTTTGTTTCTTATAACCACACCATCTTCATCTAGTTTATTCCTGAATACCCACCGAGTACCAACAGCTCTCTTGTGTGTAGGTCTAGGTACCGGTTTCCAGACTTGTTGACTTTCAAACTGATTGAGTTCATCTTGCATAGCAATCACCCAATCTGGATCAGTCAGTGCTTCCTCAATCTTCTTAGGTTCCATCTCAGAAAGAAATCCTGAGAATAGACACTCATTTTGAGTAGCACGTCTAGTTCTGACTCCAACATCTAGATCACCAATAATCAACTCAAAAGGATGAGCTTTATTCCAGATAGTCTGTCTTGGAAGATTTGATCTTGATGATTCGCCTTGAAATTCATTGGGATGTTGTGTCCTACTAGATGATCCTTCAGCATCTCCCCCTGAGTTGTTGCCATGTTGACTTGAAGATTCTCCGTCAGTAGCAGTGGTATCTCCATTGTTGCCAAAGTTTCCATCACTATTACCTTGAGTATCATCATGATTAACAGGTTCTTCACTAGCAACAACCTCAGGTTCTTGACCATGTTCTGATTCTGAATCTGACATATCATCAAACTTCAGTTTCTCAGAAGGATCTTCAGTTTGGATACTAGGGAGTTTAGTGTCATCAAATGTAACATTGACACTTTCAGTTACTTTTTGTTGATCAATGATATACACTCTGTATGATCTTCTTCCATATCCAACAAAAATACCCTCATATGCCTTTGCCTCGAATTTACCACGACGATCATCTCCATCCTTGAGCACGAAGCATCTGGCACCAAATACATGAAAGTATTTGATAGAAGGTTTATGTTCATTCAAGATCTCATAAGGAGTTTTCATGAAGTCTTTGTTGATTAGAGTTCGATTCTGAGTATAACATGCAGTATTGACAGCTTCAGCCCAAAAGTACATTGGAAGACCTGATTCACTTAACATCGTTCTTGCAGCTTCAATCAATGTACGATTCTTCCTTTCTACCACTCCATTTTGCTGAGGGGTTCTAGGAGCTGAAAATTGTCTGGTAATCCCTTTGTCTATACAGAATCCATTGAGAAGTGAATTCTTGAATTCTGTTCCATTATCTGACCTTATTGCTCTAACAGAGACATTAGAATCTAACTCAATCATCTTGATATGATCAATCACAACTGGTGGTGTTTCATCCTTAGAGTGAAGAAATAAAACCCACGTATACTTGGAATAGTCATCAACTATCACAAGACAGTAACACTTCTTTGACATCGAAAGGACATTAACTGGTCCAAATAAATCCATGTGCAATAATTGCAGAACACCAGTTATGGAAGATGTGTCAGTGCCTCTGTGACTTGCTTTCTTTGACTTTCCTTTCTGGCAAGCCTCACATAGTCCTTCTGGGGAGAATTCCAGCTGAGGCAGACCTCTGACCAATTCTCTTTTGACAAGAGAATTCATTGTTTTGAAATTGAGATGAGAAAGTCTCTTGTGTCATAGCCAACTCTCATCTGACGATGCCTTTGCATAGAAACAATTGACTTCAGGATTGCTTCCAGAATTCATGTCAGCTACGAACAGATTTCCTTTCCGGATTACCATCAAGGAGGGTTTTTCACTTTTCTTGTGCAGAATCTGACACTTCAGCTTGTCGAATAAAACATTGTAGCCGTTGTCATAGAACTGACTAATGCTAAGCAGATTGTGTTCAAGACCTTGCACAACATACACATTTTCAATGATAACATTTCCAGCTAGCAAACAGCCATATCCCTCCGTTAAACCTTTGTTGTTATCTCCAAAGGTAACCACTGGGCCAACTTTCTCAACCACATTTGATAGCAGGGCTCTATCTCCGGTCATATGTCTTGACGATCCGCTGTCAAGAATCCACACTACCGGTTGTACCTGTTTAATGCCCTGCAATACAAATGGATTAGACCTTCTTCGGAACCCAAGCTTGGCTGGGTCCGACATATTTGTAAAATTGGCCTTTATCCGGCAAAACAACATTCTTAATTTTAATATTCTCAACTTTCTCAATGACTGGACATTTGACCTTGTGAACAGCCTTGACAAATTTCTGTTTAGGCTTAGGCACAAATGTCTCCTTTCTAGCTTTAGGAGGACTAGCAGTCTTAGACCTATCATGCTTTCTATTATTCACATGCTGACGAGGAGTAGTCTTATCATTAGAAACATGCTTACCATTAAAATAAGCATACATCAGATTAAAAGCACAAGACATACAATCAAGAACACCACATGCTTTATGAGAGGGATTAACAATAGGCAACTTATGCATGGTAGACATGGCATTTGTGTTATCCAACTCATGTGTGTCTGAGTTAGTCTCAGTTGCTTTCACAACCTTGACTGGAACTTTTGACACACTTGACTTGGAGACAGCTTTCTCATTAGCATTATCTTCAGCACGGATTTCTTCTTGAATAATAAATGAGGTCTCATCAAATGGTTCAGCAATTGATTCTTTATAGAGGGGTTCATCAACACCCTTAAGCACATGTGGTACTTCCCTGCCTTTAGCACATACATGAGGAGGGGAGTTTATGCCTAATTTTCCAATAGCAGCATTGTAATCATAACCTATTCCAGATGTTTGATTACAGCTTGCTTATTGTAAAACTCTTTGGACTTCGAACAAGAATTAAAGTAAGCTTTAACCTTAGCCTCAAGACCGGTGATCTTGTCTTTGAGAATAGTTTCAAGTTGTCTATAACAGTCAACTCTATTCTCTAGAAAAGATACTTGTTCTTTTAATTTATCTTGATTAATGTGCACAAGTCTTAATTCATTGACCTCTTTCTCAAGGTCTTTGATTTGTTGATTTAACAATTCATTATCACGACGAGCACAATCTAAGGAACCTCCTAGATGATAAACTAATTCAGCATCAGTAAATTTTACCTCTTTTCTTGACGATGAGGTATTTGCATCACTAGCCATGAGAGCAAGATTCCCAACTTCTTCATCTTCACTGTCAGTATCATCCCAGCTTCTTCCCTTGGCCAGGTAATCCCTTTCAGATTTACTCTTCTGATTAGAATCATAAGAGTTCTTCCTAAATTGTTTTGACTTCCTGCATTCAGTGGCAAAGTGTCCCAACTCATTACAGTTGAAGCATCGAATGGTGCTTCGATCAACCATCCATGTCTTGTACCCACCACTGCTGGTGTTAGAGGATGAAGATCCACCTTTCTGGAATCTGTTGTAGTTGGACTTGTACTTGAACTTGGGATTCCTTTTGAATCTGACATTTGAGAATCTCTTGACAATCAGGGCCATTGACTCATCCTCCAATTGCTCCAGTTCTTCCAAGGAATAAAAATCATCTCCTGATTCATTTGTAGTAGGAGAATCAAATTCTGCTACTATCACATTTTCTTCAACCTTGGAAGACTGTACCATTCTTTCTGACTGTTGAGATTGTTGATGTTGTTGATTTTCAGCTACTAGAGCAGTAGACGTGCTGACCACTCTTCCTTTCCCGTAAACTTCCTTCTGCTGAATCTGCTCCAACTCATAAGTCTTTAACACACCATAGAGCCTTTCCAAAGAAATCTCACTCGGATCTCTTGCTTCTCTTATGGTAGTGATTCTATGTTCGAGATGAGTTGGCAGTGTTAAAAGGAACTTTTTGTTGACCTCCCTGATGGAATAGTATTTACCATTAATGTTCAGGTTGTTGATCAATGCATTGTACCTCTCAAACACTTCAGTGATTCCTTCTCCTGGATTGGATTTAAAGTATTCATACTCAGAGGTTAGGATTTCTAACTTGTTCTCCCTAACTTCCTCTGTGCCTTCATTAATAACCTCAATAGTTTCCCAGATATGTTTGGAATCTTTACAATTCATCACATGTCTATTCATCAAGGGATCAAGGGAATCTACTAAAATTAATTGAAGGCTAGCATCCAGGGAGGCTTCTTCTTTTTCAGCAGGAGAAAAATCCTCAGGATTCTTTACATAAGTTCTAGCTTTGGTGATCACCACATCATTTTCTATTACCTCTGGTTCAATAACCATTGGAATTTTTGGACCCTTCTTTAACACTTCCAGATATTTGGGATTAGCAACTTGTAAAAACAATAGCATCTTCTTCTTCCACATGATATAGTTTTCTTTATCAAATAGTGGAATTTTAACGGTTCCAACTTTTTGTGAAGTCATTATGAATTTTTGAATAAATAAAAATTCAAGGAGTAAAAGAAACACAAAAGTCTAGGATCTTGATTTGTTCGTTAATCAGAAGGCTCTGATACCAATTGTTAGGTCCCAATATGTTTGTAGAAGGGGGGTTGAATACAAACTATACCGTTTAATCGAATAAAATGCGGAATAAAAAGGTGAAACAAAATTGAAGTTAAATAAAACTTTTATTAAACTTGAAAGGTGTTACAACAACGGTATCTGTTACAAGGGATTAATCTCAAATCAATTATTACAAATCTAGAATAAATTCGACATGAACTTTTTATATTTTTGCAATAAAAAGATCAAATGCTAAATGCGATTTGAGATTAAGTTCTAGGGATTTTGATCCGCTAGATTGTTACACAAGAACAAGATAAATAATTCTAGTGGTTTGGATTTAACTTTACAATCTAGAATTTTGATCTTGAATAAAGCAGATGAAAAATGAAATGTTTTGCTTTTGTTTCTGCTGTGTTCTTGACTTGGTTTTTTTTTGGATGATTGTCAGAATGAATGTCTTCTGCTTCTTTTATCAAAACAGCCGAATGGAAATGAACTGCAGTGACAATCCCTTGGCTCAGCAAGACAATCGGTAGAACTATCTTTAGAGCTAGCAAGACAATCAGAATGAACTAGCAAGACTTTCAGTATGACTATCAATTGTCATACCGATTGTCATAGTAGTTCAAATCACATTGTCTTACTGAATTAATAATAGATTTTAATCTAATAAAAATTCTGAAAACCCTTAATATTAATTCTGAATTAATTAATCAATTAATTCAATTAATCAATAAATTAATCTTTGCAGATATAATTTATTTTCTTAATTAAATTATATGACTTAATTAATTAATAGAGAATTAATACTAATCTTGAGCAACAACAATTCTTCTGAAAATCAATGAAAATTATGAATCAATTCCACCACTTCAATGTTGACACTTGATGTACTGTCTGGTTCATGAGTGACTAACTTCCGTGACGTTTCTTCATGCCTTGACCTTGATACTCTTGATTTTCTTCAGACTAAATCCTTGTAATTAATTGATACCTTGACGAGATCTCTGTCACTTGATTAAATCCACAATCTTGATTTATATCACTGAGGCTTGATCAATTTCTTGAGCTTCTTCCACTGAATTAAGTAATCAAGTCTGTAGATGAACAATGCTTCTTAATCCTTTGACATATATTACTCTGTGAGATCTCTCTGACGATAGATCCACTATTTACTTATTACATTCTTAATTGAGTTGAGTTAAATTCTCGAATAAACAAATAGGCTATGACATATGCCTTTCAATAAGGGTTACAAAAAGTTAAAATTTTTTGGGGTTATTACTTCATCCAAGCCTAGTGATGCAATATAGTATGTATGGATATATTATTATTTACTTAAATGTGCTATGTGAACATGAGTGGCTATGTGAACTATTATGCTTATAAGGTTATTATAAGCGTTTATGTGTATATAGGCCTAAGTGCCAATGTGCGTAATTTAGGTTTATAATTAGGTTGAGTTACCGAGTATATATTATAATGAGGATATTATTATTTTATGTAGGCTCTTGAGACGAGGGTAAACTTTCCATTAAAGTCGAGTGAAGCTCCAGTTGCTCCCACCTTCCAGTCAAGTCAAGCCTTTCTCAAGGAAAGTGTTTCAACCTACCTTTTTGTTTATACTGCAAGATAGTGTTAGCCCAGCTTTTATATATTATGCGATTATTCTAATTCACCTTCATATATATGATTGAAATGGTTTCAAATCTATCTTTAGTATTATATGCAAATGCCATGAACCCTCAAGTATCTATTGCAAGTAGTTTAACTTTACTTGGAGATTTCTATGCAAGTAATTCAAAAGTCATACCATGCTAATATACCAATTAATTGTGATGTGGAACCCTGTGCAAGTTATACTCAGTAACCTTATCTTGATACCTAAAAGTCAGCTATCCCTTAAAAGTCATTCATGATTGTTTGATAACCCTATTCTTACCCCTAAAACATGATACCCTATTATACTTAGAACTGATGTTCACCTTCTTTATATTTCAATACCTATGTCTTATCTGGAACCATTACCTTGAACCTAGTTTGACTTAGTTCCTTCATACTATCCGACAACCCTGCAAAATCTCATTGTCAAATTCCTTGTGAATAGAAACCTTGTAATTCCCTTGATAAAGTATAGTCTAGGTTATCATGGCCTTGAAATTTTAGTGGACCTATTCCCGGTGCTTCAAAGTTGATCTAGAACCCTTGATAAAGATGCTCACTGTTTAAGAAATTAACCGTCACTTGGCATCATTTTTTAAAATAAAAAGTTAAAATTTGGATTTCCAATCCTAAAAGGGGAAAAATATTTTCTTTAGATAGTGGATCTGGACTGAGACGCAAGTCCTTTCCGCTCTTAATTTGTAGGCTTAAAAGTTTCCTAGGGATCCCATTAATGTTCTAGAACCCAGCGAGGTTCGGGATTACTTCGTGGCTGATCACCGGCTGTAATCCGTAACGTCATAAAATGGTTTTTGATAAGGAAATGGTTTTGAATGGTTTTATTACAATAAAAGATGCCATCATCCTGAAAGTTTATCTCTTGATACTATATTGTTGAATCTTTCAATTCCATTGTTAATGTTTTATTCTTGTTTATGTATATTAAAGCACTTGTTGAGCATTTGGCTCACTATTTGCTTACCCTGATATTATAGCTAGCAGATATGGTTAGATTCAAGCAGATAGTGCGTAAGACTTGTGATGCCGATTCTTATGTTCGAGCTCAGGTAGATTAGTGATCATTTTGTGTAAGGACTCGATATTAAAATCAGGTTGTATTAGTTAATAGTGTTGGGCAGTTCCAAACCCTAAATTGTAAGATCTTGGATTCAGATGTATTTACTTCCTTTTGTTAACTACTATAATTACTGGTATATTGTCTTTTGTAAATATTTGGGGTGTGACAGATTTTGGTATCAGAGCTACGGTTTAGAGTCCCTGGACAGCCCAAATAGGTTATATATGTATATAGGTTTATAGAATATTATACAAGAGTGTAGGTATAGGATATTCGAGTCATTCGCTACTTATTCTCTTATATATATATCTATACATTGTTTGGCAGCAAATGGCGCATTCCTCGTTATTTTCTGAACCATCTGACACAATTGCTTTCTCCGTGTATGCTGAGTTGAGGTGTGAGTTCGACAGGCTTCAGGGCAAGTACGATCGAATGTTAGAGCGATTGAAGAACGTGTATGCGGACAGCCGAAACTATGAAGGAAAGCCTAAGGAGTAGATGACTGCGAGACTTGAGACCTTGGTTCAGTACGTTAACACTAAGCTTGATGAGATGCCATCACACCGAGACCGTACCAGCCAGTATACTATCCAGATGATTGCGGACGAGCTCTAGTGCATTGTGAAGACGCTTTGTGAAGAGAAGACTACCAGACCCCGTTCTGATGGAGTGGATCCTTAATTCTTTCCATTATTTACTTTTCATGTCGTTTTATTGTTGGACTTTATAGAATTCCCTGTTGTTTCCTTTAATTAAGCATGTTATCCCTAGATTCAGACTCTATTCCAATCTTGATGTACCTTGACCCTAATTTTGATAATTATGCACTATCGTTCTATTTGCTTTTGATTGTTCTTATGCTTTTATATGCATCACCCTTATTGTTTAATTTGAAACCCGATTAAATTAATATAATGACTTGTGACACCATAACCATGCAGTTTTCTGTATTGTTCATACCTGTTTTGATATAGCTTTTATTTCAGGATCATGCCACCTAAAAAGAAAAACCCGACAACAACTTCTACCACAAATCCTAATATTCTTCGACTTCTGGAAACCTTACAACAGCAAACAAACACTATAGCTCAACAATAACTAACTCTTCAACAACAATTCGAAAACCAAGATAACTATGAACCATACCAACCACCTGATCCACCAGTACCACCTCGATAAATTGTTACTTTCAAAGCTTTTCAGAATGTGAATCCACCTGCAGTTCATGATACCACTGATCCGGTAATAGCTAATACATGAATTAGGGAAATGGAAAGAGCTTTTGAATTGGTTCAGTTAGGAAAAGATCAGAAGATGCCATATGCTACTTATACTCTTAAATGGGAAGTCATCTATTGGTGGGATTCAGTGAAAGCTATGGAGTCAAATCAGCCGGTTTCTTGGGAAAGGTTTAAATGGTTATTCCAGGAAAAGTATTACCCTAAGTACATGCAGAATCAGATGGAGCTTAAATTTCTTGAATTAAAGCAAGGAAGTATGTCGGTATTGGAGTACGAGAAGAAGTTTACGGAGCCATCAAGGTTTGTGACGAAGTATGTGAACACTGAGGAAGAGAAAGCAAAGAGATTCTAACAAGGATTAGAGCCTTGGATCAGAGATAGAGTGGCTATGTTTGAGCTTGATACTTATGCTGGAGTAGTACAGAAGGTTGCTCTGATTGACAGTAATGGGATACAGTCAAGGAAAGAAAAGGATAACAAGAAGAGAAAGGTTCCATTTTATGGAGAGAAGTCTAAAGCCGAAAGCTCACAAGACAGGAGTGTGAAAAGGATTAGATTCCACAAAGACGGAAATTTTCAGAAGAAGGGAAATTTGAACAAGAGACAAGATTCTAAGGGGGACAACCAGTCAAGCCAAAGACAAGTTGGAGAAAATAGATTTCAGAGACCAGAGTTCAAGAATTATGGAAAAAGACACCTAGGAGTGTGTAATAAGATGAACATGACATGCTATAGATGCAATCAGAAGGGACACCTGGCTAACGAGTGTAAGATACCGAAGCCGGGAGTTACATGCTATAAGTGTGGAAAGACTGGACATATAGCTAGGAATGCAAGTCAACCGAACCAGTCAAGGCTTTGATGAACGTGGCAAGTACTAGTGCAAGCATGCCAACTGAGGTATTGGCATTACCTCCACCATCTACCGCAACTCCGCAAGCGATAACAAGGACATTTGATTTAAATATGAAGGACGCTGTTCAGAATTCTGAGGTGATAGCAGGTAAACTTTTAATGAATAATGTTGAAGCTAAGGTATTGATTGATTTTGGAGCTACTAGATCTTTTATATCAGAAACTTTCATTGATAAACTTAAATGTGATATATTGACCCTGAACGAGGTAATAGATATGGTAATTGCGAACCAAGAGAAGATTCATGTGAGTCAATTCTGTCCTAAGTGTGAGATTAATATTTTGGGGCATAAATTTTCAGCAGACTTGATACTTTTCAAGTTAGGGGTGTTTCACATAATCTTAGGAATGGATTGGTTAAGAAAGACTAACGCCCAGATATATTGTAAATCTAAGAAAGTATATTTAAAGACAGAGATTGGAAAGAAAGTGGTATTTAAGGGTCAGAGGCAAGAGCGACTATTTCTTACAATCGTCCAGGCTAAAAAATTTCTTAGGAGAGGTTGCGAATCGTTCCTAACCTATGTAGTGGATTCAGAAAGAGAGAGCCTCCGCATGGAAGATATCCCCATAATCAACAAATTTTCAGATGTGTTTCCAGATGAACTAACAGGTTTACCGCCCGATCGACAGATTGAGTTTAAGATCAACCTTACTCCAGGCACGGAACCAGTTTCGAAGGCACCTTATAGAATGGAACCAGCAGAAATGAAAGAGTTGGCGAGCCAACTAAAGGAATTGTTGGACAAAGGAGTGATACGGCCAAGTACGTCACCATGGGGAACACCTGTTCTATTCGTAAAGAAGAAGGATGGAAGCATGAGGTTATGTATAGACTATCGGGAGTTGAATAAGATGACGATTAAGAACCGTTACCCGCTACCAAGGATATATGATTTATTTGATCATCTGAAAGGAGCTAAGTGATTTTCTAAGATTGATTTAAGATCAGGATACCATCAATTGAAGATCAAAGAAGATGACATCCCGAATACATCATTCAGAACAAGATACGTACATTATGAATTCTTAGTAATGCCTTTTGGGTTGACTAATGCTCCTGCAGCATTTATGGATCTGATGAACCGGGTATTTAAAAAGTATTTGACAAGTTTGTAGTGGTATTCATTGATGATATTCTTATATATTCAAAGTCAGAAGAAGAACATGTGCAACATCTATGGTTAGCATTGGAGATACTCCGACAAGAGAAGTTGTATGCCAAGTTTTTAAGTGTGAGTTCTGGTTAAAGGAAGTTCAATTTTTGGGACATGTTATTGGAAATGAAGGAGTCAAAGTGGATCCGGCAAAGATTGAGGAAATTATGAGTTGGGAGAGACCAAAGACACCTACGGAAATGCGAAGTTTTCTAGGATTGGCGGGATATTATAGAAAGTTTGTTAAAGTTATCTCGAAAATCGCCACGCCATTGACTAAGTTGACTAGGAAGAATCAGAAATTTGAATGGAATGCAGAATGTGAAGATAGTTTTCAAGAATTGAAACAGAGGTTGGTTACAACTCCAGTACTAGTATTACTAGACGATCAAGGAGAATTTGTGATTTTTAGTGATGCTTCACATAAGGTCCTGGGTTGCGTGCTAATGCAACACAACAAGGTGATTGCGTATACGTCAAGACAGTTAAAACCACATGAATTGAAGTATCCTACACATGACTTTGGAATTAGCAGCTATAGTATTTGCACTTAAGATCTGGAGACATTACCTTTACGGAGAAAAGTGTGAGATCTACACGGATCACAAGAGTTTGAAGTATATTTTCACTTAGAAGGAGCCCAATATGAGGCAAATGAGATGGTTGGAATTAATTAAGGACTATGATTGCTCGATAAATTATCATTCGGGAAAGGCAAATGTGGTAGCTGATGCTTTGAGTAGGAAAGAGAGGTTGAATATGGCAGTGGTATCAAAGGGATTATCTGGAGAAATCAGGAGATTTGAATTAGAACCGTGTGTTTGCGGAAAAGCTGAGAAGATTTGTCGTACTATGACTTTTTAGCCATCATTGTTGAAAAGACAAAGAAATGTCAGGAAAAAGTGATGAAACAGGAGAATAATCAACTGCCCGGAGAAGAGATTTGTACTCAAAGGGATGAACAAGGTATATTAAGGTTTTCCTCAAGAATTTGGATTCCTCATGTGACTGAATTGAAGAATGAGATATTGCAAGAAGCTCATAATTCTAGATTTTCAATCCATCCGGGAAGCACCAAGATGTACCAGGACTTGAAGTAGAACTTTTGGTGGCCAAATATGAAGTGAGAAGTAGCAGAATAGGTTGCGAGGTGCTATACTTGTCAAAAAGTGAAGGCAGAATATCAAAGACCAAGTGGATTAATTCAGCCTTTAAAGATTCTAGAATGGAAGTGGAAAAACATTGCCATTGACTTTATATTAGGATTACCATGAACGAAATCCGGACATGACGCTATATGGGTTATAGTTGATCGCCTTACGAAGTCGACACATTTTCTTCCGATTAATGCGAAGTCTTCATTGGACAGATTGGTCCACCTGTATGTGCATGAAATCGTATTATGATATGGCGTACCTGTATCAATAGTTTCGGAGAGAGATCCACGATTTAACTCGAGATTCTGGAAGCAATTTCAAGAAAGTCTTGGC
The DNA here is from genome assembly GCF_009905375.1 of Apium graveolens. Taxonomy (NCBI): domain Eukaryota; kingdom Viridiplantae; phylum Streptophyta; class Magnoliopsida; order Apiales; family Apiaceae; genus Apium; species Apium graveolens. The sequence continues at coordinate 107,640,388 of NC_133654.1, forward strand.
ACCAAGTTGAATATGAGTACGGCATATCATCCGCAGACTGATGGTCAAAGCGAGAGGACAATTCAAACAATTGAAAACATGTTGCGTAGCTGTGCGATTGATTTTGCAGGAAGTTGGGACGACCACCTGCCATTGGTAGAATTCTCCTATAACAACATCTATCACACCAGTATTGGCATGCCATCATACGAAGCTCTGTATGGACGGAAATGTAGATCACCAACCAGCATGGATGAAGTGGGAGAAAGAAAGATTTTAGGCCTGGAATTGGTGCAACAAATGCATGAGACAGTCAAATTGATTTAGAAGAGATTACTTGCTTCTCAAGATAGGAAAAGAAAGTATGCAGACCTGGCACGTAAGGATATCAGATTCCAAGTAGGTGAAGCCGTATTGCTGAAAGTATCACCGAGGGAAGGATTGTCTCGATTTGGCAAGAAAGGGAAGTTAGCACCTAGATATATTGGTCCTTTTGAAGTTTTGAGTCTAATAGGGAAGGTGGCCTATGAATTAGCTTTGCCGCCTCGGTATCAGCATGTGCAAACGTGTTTCATGTGTCATTACTTAAGAAGTATAATCCTGATGGCAACCATGTGATAGAATATGAACCTATAGGAATTCAGGCATACCTGTCATTTGTGGAGCAACCTGTCAAAATACTCGACTGGCAAGAGAAGAGTCTTAGAAATAAGTTGATCAAGTTGCTAAGAGTACTTTGGAGAAATCCCAAGGTTGAAGAGTCAACATGGGAACTAGAGTCAGATATGCGTAGCCGGTATCCTCACTTATTCTCCTAGATTCTTACGACAGAATCCTTAAAGGGGGAGAGGATGTTACGACCGGTATTTCTAAACCCTATCTATATATAATTGTGTGTTTATAATTAAAATTTAAATTGTGTAGAATTATACATGTGGATGATCTATATGACTGAGTGCCTATAAACTAAGTGTTAAATGTATTAGTTTATATAAATTTTTTTGAAAAGAAAATCTTATCATTTAGTATTTTTAAATGATAATCAGAAGTACTTCATTTTATATGAAAAATCGATTTTTAAGATCTTTTAACAATAAATTTTCAAATTTAATATCATTAAATTTCTAAAATCATAAGCTATTTTATGATATTTATTTTGTGATTTATGGAGGTGCATTTATATTTATAAAAATTATTTTATATAAATTAGTTGATTTTTAAATTGCAAATTACTTAGTTTCCCATGCATGAAAATACCCTCCAATTCAATTTAAAAGGGCATAAGAGACAATTCATAGCCCACTAACCTTCTTCTATCCACCAAAAGACTAAACTACCCATGCATGCACTTTTGCTTGGTTATTGGAGAAGGGCACTTTAGTACATTCCAAATTCCATTATTAAATTAGTGCATGATGAACCATAAAGAGAGGAGTTAACCCAAAACCACACTCCACTCAAGCTCATCATTTTCACTCTCAAATTTTCTCTGCTCCCCCTCTCTTTTCTTCATTCGGCCGAAGCCCTTCCCCCATTCCCTTCAATCATCAAATCCTTGCCATTCTAGTGTAATTCTATTACCCATTAATATAATATACACTCTACAAGAAGTTCCATGCTTAGGAGATGAAGTTTAATTCTTGCATGTCTTGATTTTATGTGTTCTCCAAAGAGAAACTCTTAATTCATATGGATTAAAGAGTTCTCTATGAGATATACTTTTTATGTGCACAAACTAAGTGTTTCCATGAATAAAACTCTTTTAGAACCTTTGCATGCTACTGATCTTTAGTTGTAAAGTCATATTCTACTTTGCATGTTAGAGATAGGGCATTATTTTCAAGTATAATCATGTTATATATGCTCTTCTTTTTGAAAATGTACATGCATGCTTAGTTGGTGTTACATTCGACCTTATATATGCTTAAAACGAATTTTTTCCTTGATATTATGCTTGATCTTAGTTGTTAAAAGGTAGTGTGTATGATCTTTTGAAGTAGTTAAGTATTTTAAGTCGAATTTATGAGCTAATAACCCTCTTGTTTAGTCGAACTTGATTTAGTGATCATCTTGAGTTGCATGTTAAGTTTTATTTTGCATGTTAGTACTATAAGGCATGGATGATCTCTATTATTGGTTGAGGCCTTAGTTTAGAGTCTTATAGTAGTAAATTTGCCTTGGTTGAGATTTAATTCGTGGTTTTAAAGTGGGAGTTAAGGTGGAAAGGCTAGGATATAATCCTAAATTTGTTTTCCAGATTTGCATGTGAGTTTTGTGTTGATTTTGAATGGGCATTTCTTAGGCATTGTTAGGCCCAAGCCACGGGGAGACTTGTGGTATAATTGAGTCTAGAAGTCACAAATTAGAGAAACCCAACCATTTATTGAGGTGCACACACCAAAATTTAGAATATGTCCAGCAGGGGACAGTTTTGTTGCAACTTAGAAATGAGGAGTTTTGAACATGTCATGGGTAGGACCTCACTAGGCCTTGGTTAGCCCTAGTTATAGGGAGTGTCAGAGGAGTTTTTACAGCCATAGTTCATAGGAATTGAGTTAGAATCATGTGTCATAAGTTAGTGCAAAACATGACACTTTTCTGTCCAGAAAATAGGGGAACATTGGACTTTAAGCTTAGGCCCAGGTAGGCCCAAGCTAGGCCCTTGAGCCACACCAAGTTTGAGAGTTGAATTATGGTCAGAAGAGTCTAGTGTAGAAGTTTGAGAGGTAAACTTGAAGTGTAAGGGTGTCAATTGTACTCATAAACCCATTGGTGTCACCCTTAAATCACTATAATGAGCAAAATCACTTAACCATTAGTTTTAGGGAACTTATGAGTGAGGCCTAGTTTGACCACCATAGTTGTAAGATAGTATGAGGTCAGTAGAGTGTAAGGCCTAAGTCAGGGTCCATAAGAACTTGATGGTTTAGAAAAGGCACTTCGAGTTATGAGGACGATATTAAGTGTTTTGGCTAGTTTAGCATAACTAAGTGACTTGAGTAAGTAAAGTGAGATCTTCCAAGCCTAGTGATGCAATATAGTGTGTATGGATATATTATTATGTACTTAAATGTGCTATATGAACATGAGTGGCTATGTGAACTATTATGCTTATAAGGTAATTATAAGCGTTTATGTGTATATAGGCCTAAGTGCCAATGTGCGTAATTTCAGTTTATAATTAGGTTGAGTTAGTGAGTATATATTATAATGAGGATATTATTATTATTTTGTGTAGACTCTCGAGACGAGGGTAAACCTTCTGGTTAAAGTCGAGTGAAGCTCCAGTTGCTCCCACCTGCCAGTCAAGTCAAGCCTTTCTCAAGGCAAGTGTTTCAACATACCTTTTTGTTTATACTGCAAGATAGTTTTAGCCCAGCTTTTATATATGATGCGAGTATTCTAATTCACCTTGATATATATGATCCAAATAGTTTCAAATCTATCTTTCGTATTATATGCAAATGCCATGAACCCTCAAGTATCTATTGCCAGTAGTTTAACTTTGCTTGGAGATTTCTATGCAAGTAATTCAAAAGTCATACCATGCTAATATACCAAGTAATTGTGATGTGGAACCCTGTGCAAGTTATACTCAGTAACCTTATCTTGATACCTAAAAGTCATCTATCCCTTAAAAGTCGTTCATGATTGCTTGATAACCCTATTTTTACCCCTAAAACATGATACCCTATTATACTTTGAACTGATGTTCACCTTCTTTATATTTCAATACCTATGTCTTATCTGGAACCATGACCTTGAACCTAGTTTGACTTAGTTCCTTCATACTATCCGATAACCCTGCAAAATCTCATTGTCAAATTCCTTGTGAATAGAAACCTTGCAATTCCCTTGATAAAGTATAGTCTAGTTGATCATGGCCTTGAAATTTTAGTGGACCTATTCCCTGTGCTTCAAAGTTGATCTAGAACCCTTGATAAAGATGCTCACTGTTTAAGAAATTAACCGTCACTTGGAATCAGTTTTTAATATAAAAAGTTAAAATTTGGATTTCCAGACCCAAAGGGGGACAAATATTTTCTTTAGATAGTGGATCTGGACTGAGACGCAAGTCCTTTCCGCTCTTAATTTGTAGGCTTAAAAGTTGCCTAGGGATCCCATTAATGTTCTAGAACCCAGCGAGGTTCGGGATTACTTCGCGGTTGATCACCTGCTGTAATCCGTAGCGTCATAAAATGGTTTTTTATAAGGAAATGGTTTTGAATGGTTTTATTACAATAAAAGATGCCATCATCCTGAAAGTTTATCTCTTGATACTATATTGTTGAATCTTTCAATTCCATTGTTAATGTTTTATTCTTGTTTATGTATATTATAACGCTTGTTGAGCATTTGGCTCACTACTTGCTTACCCTGTTATTACAGCTAGCAGATATGGTTAGATTCAAGCAGACAGCGCGTAGGACTTGTGATGCCGATTCGTATGTTCGAGCTCAGGTAGATTAGTGATCATTTTGTATGAGGACTCAATATTAAAATTAGGATGTATTAGTTAATAGTGATGGGTTGTTCCAAACCCTAAACTGTAAGATCTTGGATTCAGATATATTTACTTCCTTTTGTTAACTAATATAAATACTCGTATATTGTCTTTTGTAAATGTTTGGGGCGTGACAGGCTCCTGTGGGTGTTCCTGTATTTGTGCTACTTCAGGACTAGGTGCCATAGTTGAACTAGGAATTATAGTGCTTCTCATGCCAGTCATAGGATAATGATAGTTTCTAAATTTCTCCAACATAAAGTCAGTGATGCTTAGCCTAACCTTAACCTAATTCTTTGTATTAAGTGATCCAATTTGAATTTTGGACACTTGTTTACAAATGCATATTTGATTTCTATCTATACCATCTAGCAAATGTACGCCAGCTACTTTATGATTTAAAGTTGACATATGAATCTAGGAAAGAAAATCTCCTTACCCCTACTTACCAAAAGCATAGTGAGCCTTGTGCTTAGCTCCTCCAGTATTAGGCTTCAAACCTTCAGGTGCTTGTTGTAGGCCATAGAGTACACCAGCTTCTACACTACATTTGAAATGTCGTCATACCTGTTTTTTGCATGTGAATGCGCTAATGATGGAGTCAAACACAAATGACTATTCCTTTCTCAAGTTTTTCTTGTTTAGCTGGGCCATATCAATCTTTTCACTATAGTTTATGAAATTCATGAATTCATCCAGTTCCTGGGTTGTAGGTTCTTCAACCACGTGGTCTGTAGGAATACCCAAAGCATTGTTGATGTTATTGGCGTTGAACTCGATAGCCACACCCCTTATTGTACAGTTAACCACTATGGAAACTGCTTAATTATCATAAACAATGCTATTAATGACTACAGTGTTCAAGAAATCATTCAGGACATCCAGGTAGAGCACTGGGTTTGTAGCTAGGGCTCTTGAAAGATACAAATCCACAATAAACTTCACAAAGCGCTTAAAATTGTCTGGTTCTTGAGTTGGATCAACTAAAGCCAAATAGTTGGTTCCATCGTTGGGAATAACAACTCCTACATTATTAGTAGCCGTGAAAGAGTTTGAGTTTTGGTGGGTAAGGTTTTGAGAGAAAGAAAGCTTGAAAGTTTTTAGAATGGTGAAAAATAGCAGAAACTAGGTCAATTGAGATCTCGAATGCGTAAAGAGGGGTTATGTCGAGATGTCTAGGTATTTATATGGTAGAAATGTGACTTATCGACAAGAGAAGAATGAACAATTAAAAATGGCTTGTAGAGAAGTCACATGACCTATAGAGAACTCATGTCGAGATGTCACTTTCCTGACTCTTATCGAGAACTAGATAATGGCTTATCGAGATGTTGTACAAATACACAGTTTGTCCTTTTTGGACTAAATTATTTTAATTTATATTGAAAAAATCACCATAAAATTAGAATTGATTTTATATCAAAAATATTTTTACTGAAATAATTTATTAAATTAAATTATTTCAGTTTTGTGTTATCGAGAAATCTAAAATTTAAACTATAGAGAACTCCACATCGTTAAGTATATTGATATCTCTACAATACTTGTCGAGAAATCATAAAAAGATTTGTAAGAAGTTCGTCAAGAAGTCAGGAAAATGACTTATCAAAAACTTTATCAAGAAATCAGAAAATGACTTATCGAGAAGTCATTTAGACTTGTCGAGAATTCATTTCTCTACATACTTTTAATCTTTCTTAACTCCGTCTTATAATAATTTCACAAACTAATAATGTGAACTAACATTTGAACAGTTTTTCTTAGAATTAGAAAAATTCCAAGTTACATTTTATTTTGAAGAATAAATATACTGAGAATTCTGAAATATTTATAGATCATATTCCACTTAATTCCTAATTAAATCAAATTTATTTTGATTTATCAGGAATTAATTTTGTGTAACATGTTAGCTGAGTTCTTGCCTTTAAGATGAAGAATTTAGCATACCAATTTCACTTACAAGTCTAGTGAAAGTTTCTTCATCCAAAGATTTAATAAAAATGTCAGCTAACTGTTTTTCTGTTGGAACAAAAATAAGCTCAATAGTATTATTTACATCATGTTCTCTAATAAAATGGTATCTTGCATCAATGTGCTTAGTTTTAGAATGATTAACTGGATTGGCGATAATAGATATTGCACTAGTATTGTCACACATGATTGGAATTTGTTATAACACTAGGCCATAATTCATTAGTTGATTCCTAATCCAAAGCACTTGAGCATAACAACTTCTTGCAAATATATATTCAGCTTCGACTCTATAAGTTGACACAGATTATTATTTCTTACTATACCATGATACAAGTGTTTGACCAAGAAATTGACAACTTCCACTATCTACCCTGCATCCAGCAAAATCTGCATCTGTGTATCCAATAGCTTCAAAACCAGTTTCCTTAGGATACCAAAGTCCCAAGTTTGGTGTTCGCTTCAAGTATATGAAATTCCTCTTGACAGCCATTAAGTGTGATTCTTTAGGATTTGCTTAAAATCTGGCACACAAGCATGTGGAAAATATGATGTCTGGTCTACTTGCATTTAGGTAAAGTAAAGATCCAATCATTCATCCATAGCTTGAGATGTCTACACTTTTTCCTTTCTTATCTTCATCTAATTTGGTAGCTGTAGACATAGGAGTTGATGCAGGTGAGCAGTCCACCATTCCAAATTTCTTCAAAAGATCTTTGACATACTTGGTTTGACTGATAAAGATTCCATCACTTCTTTGGCTAACTTGAAAGCCAAGAAAGTAACTTAGTTCTCCCATCATGCTCATCTCATATTCACTTTGCATGAGTTTTGAGAATCTTTTACACAGATTTTCATTAGTATAACCAAAGATAATATCATCCACATAAATTTGAACTAGGATGATGTCATCACCATGTTGCTTGTAGAATAGAGTCTTGTCAATTTTTCCTCTAGTGAATCCATGTTTGAGCAAAAATTTTGGTAGAGTGTCATACCATGCCCTTAGTGCTTGTTTCAATCCATAGAGAGCCTATAAAAGTTTATAAACAAAGTCAGGAAATTTTGGATCTTCAAAGCCAGGTGGTTGTTGCACATAGACTTGTTCTTCTATTTCACCATTAAGAAATGCACTTTTCACATCCATTTGATACACCTGAAAATTTGAGTGCACAATAAATGCAAGGAAAATTCTTATTGCTTCAAGTCTTGCAACTGGAGCAAAAGTTCCATCATAATCAATTTCTTCTTCTTATTAGTAGCCTTTGGAACATAGTCTTGCTTTGTTTCTTGTTATAATTCCATTTTCATCCATTTTGTTCATGTACACCCATTTTGTACCAATGATGCTTCTGTTTCTTGGTGCAGGAACCAATTCCCAACTTTTTTTTTATTTCAAATTAATTTAGCTCTTCTAGCATAGCAGTTATCCAATCAGGTTCAAGTAGAGCTTCCTCGGTTTTCTTGGGCTCAATTTGAGACAGAAAACATGAATGCAAGCATTCATTTACAGTGGCACTTCTATTCCTCACTCCAACATTAGGATCACCAATTATAGTGTCTCTTGTGTGACTTCTATCCCATTTTCTGGTGTGATAATTTTTTGGCTAGAATTGTCCTCATCTTCTTCATTGTTGACATGACTTGCAGAACCATTATCTCATTCCCCCCTTAGTTTGTGCCATCAAATTCAGGTGTGCTTTCTTGAGATGAATTCTTATTATCGGAATTTATTGGTTGACTTGATTCTTCCTCCATTCTATTGTTTATGTTGACTTTAACTTCATCTTCAGAATCATTGTCAATATTGAGGTTTTCAAACTTTAAGGTTTCAGCTTCACTTTCATCAAGGCATTCCAAGTCTGGATACTTGTCATCATCAAATGTAACATATGTGCTCTTTATTAATATCTTCTGCTCTAGCACATAGTCTCTGTATGTAGTCATTTCTGATGAATATCCAAAAAAAATAGCTTCAAATACTTTGGAGTCAAATGTTCCAACAATTTAGAGTTGTCTTTTAGCACAAAGCACTTGCTTCTAAACACATAAAGATGCTTAACAATAGGCTCTCTTTTTGACAAAATTGAGTAGAGTGACTTGCCAATGTTTTTGTTTAGTAAATATATGTTCTGAGTGTAACATGATGTGTTACAGCTTGTTCCCGGAAACTAGTTGGCAGCTTGGCATCTTGCTGCATTATTCTTGCAGCTTCAACTAGAGTTCTATTTTTCCTTTCAACTACATCATTTTGTTGAGGTGTTCTTGCAGCTGAGAACTCTTGTAGAATGCCATTATCTTTGCAAAATTCACTTAGGATTGCATTCCAGAATTCGGTACTATTGTCACTTTTCAATCTTTTGAAAGAATTTTGATCTTCATCCTGCTTCTCAATTATCTTTATGTGTTCAATGATGGTGTGTAAAGTTTCATCTTTTGAATGCATAAATTTCACCCAAGTGTACATTGAGTAGTCATCCACCATCACCAAAGCATATTTCTTTCTGGACATAAACATGACATTTACATGTCCAAACAGATCCATGTGGATAAGCTGTAGTAGAGCATTAATAGAGTTCATAGCTTTGCTTTTATGACTTTATCTCTTCATTTTGCCTTTTTGACAAGCTTCAAAAACTTCATTTTGAGCAAATTCCAAAATGGGCATATCTCTCACAAATTCTCTTTTTGCCAGAGTATTAATTGCTCTGTAGTTCAAGTGAGAGAGCTTCTTGTGCCAGAGTTTGCTTTGTTCACTAGATGCCTTGGTATAGAAGCAACATATTCTTTCCTTGTTTGCTGAGTTCATGTCTGTAACAAATAAGCTTCCCTTCCTTACTCCTTTCAGAGCAACTTCACCAGTTTTCTTGCTTGTGATTGAACAATCTTCTTTGTCAAATATAACTATAAAACCTTTTTCTGTAAAGTGGCTGACACTGAGAAGATTCACTTCAACACCTGCAACCAGTGCTACATGTTCAATGACAATATTTTCATAAATCAACTTGCCATATCCCATTGTGAATCCCATGCTGTTGTCTCCAAAGGTCACCAAACGGTCAGCCATCTCCTCAAACTGTGATAGCAGGGCTCTATCACCTGTCATATGTATGGAACATCCACTGTCAATGATCCATATGACTTTATTCTTCTTGCCCTGCACATAATGAGTTTTAATTGTGTTTATCTACCCAAACATTGTTGGGTACTTTCTTCTTTTTGACAGAGTTAGCAGAAGTAGAATTGTAATATTCAAAAGAAACATTATTCTTAGTTTGATCAACATTTTCTTCTTTGATCATTTATCTAAAATTACCTTCCTTTAGATCCTTTCTCAGCTTATGACAACTGGTCATAACTTTTATATTACAAGGAATGCAGTCAAACTGGTAACAGAAAGAGTAAGAGTCATTTGTTTGTGCCTCATTGTATTTGCAAGCTCCATAATTTGGCTCACTAACAGCCTTTTTACAAAGGTGAGTTAGATGATTTGTTGAGCCACATTTCTGATACTGCTTTATGGGAGCATCTGCAACATAGGCATGGTTGTTGCTTTTATTGATACATATCTTTCTATTTCTATTTTTTTCTTTTTACCAGTGCTATCATACTTGATCTCATTTGCTGGTGTCTTGATAGTTGGACTCACTGTAGGCTTCTTCTCATAATCAGTGTTGAGAATGGATTTTTCATCCTCCTTTTCTTTGTCTTCATCTGCAATTTTCTGCTTGATGACAAGCTCCACTTCACTAAAATTCAGCTTACAAGCTTTAAAAAAGGGTGCATTCAGCTTTTTAAGCACCATAGAAACATCTTGGTTCACACTTTCATTTCCCTTGTTAACATCACTTTTCTTGTGAGAACTAACAAACTCATAGTCCAAACCAATAGTTATGTTAGCATATGACTTGTTCTTCTTGATACTGACCAACCAGTTGAGATGCATTTTTAGATGATTTGAGCTTCAGTTCATTGTTCTCAACTTTTTCTCTCAACACAGCTTCTATTTCCTCTGCACACTTCAACTTATTCTTGATGTATTCATTTTCTTATCTAACTGCTTCTAGACTAACAAGCTGCAGTTCTAGCTCTTATTTTTCAATCTCAAGTTTTTTATTTACTTTTGACAGCCTACTCACTTCCTCACTAGCTGCCACCATGCTTGTATGAATGTGGAACATTTCTACACTCATCTTCTCAACAGTTTCCTTATATTGTGTAGCATTTAAATTAGTGGTGGTTAGGATAGGTACCTCAGACTTAGATGTAGATGAATTTCCTTGCTCTAATATCATGAGAGCTAGTTTCCATAATCTTCACCATCATCTTTATTATCTGTGTCATCCCAACTTTTACCTTCAGCAATATAAGTTTTTCCCTGTTATTTTCTCAGAAGTGCTTCATACTTTTCTTCAAGCTCCAAATAAGCCTTATTCTTCTTCACCTTCTTTGGCTTCCTGCATTCTGTGGCAAAATGATCAAGTTCATCACAGTTGTAGCATCTAATCTTTGATCTGTCCATATATCCTGACTTGTAACTACTTTTTCCAGTTGCATTTGTCTGAGTATTTCCTTTCCAGTTGTTGTTGTAGGATGTTTGACCTTTACCCTTGAAATATCTAAGTTTTTTTACTTTAGTGTTTGAAAATTTTCTTGCTAGATAAGCCATAGAATGGTCCATTTCATCTAGTTCATCAAGAGTATAGTACTCATCCTCTTCCAACTCCAAGATGACTTGCTTTTGAGGTTCCTTGTTTTTCTGCTCAACAGCTTGAGTCTGGAGTTTAATTTCATCTTCTAGTTGTTTTCTTATCATATGCTATTAAGGCACTTGATACATCCACAACATGCCCTTGACTCACTTTTAATGACTTTCTTTGTATCATTTCTAGCTCATAGGTTTTGAGAATACCATGCAAAACCTCCAAAGTTATTCTCCCAAGATCTCCTCCATCTCTTATTGCACAGATATTTTGTTCCAAGTGGTTAGGAAGAGTGAGCAAGAATTTTAGGTTAACTTTTTCAGCTTCATAGTACTTGTCATGAAGCTATAAATCATTTATTAGTTTGTTGAATCTCTCAAAGACCTCATTTATTCCTTCTTTTGGTTTAGCCAGAAAACCTTCATATTGTGATACCAAAACCTTTCTCTGGTTAGATCTCATCTCTTCAGTTCCTTCACACAAGATATCTATCTTTTCCCATATTTGTTTAGCTGACTCACATTTGATAATGTAGTTGTACATCACATTATTAAGAGAGTTAATGAGTATGAGTTTTAAGCCACTGTCAAGTGCACCTTCTCCTTCTCTGATTCAGTGTAGGTAGATGGATCTTTAGGGACAAAGTGTGCAGGGATGACCATGTCTCCTTCTGTTGATTCAGGAACCCTTATCATAGGAATAAAAGGTCCATGCTTAAGAATTTCAATATACATTAGGTTGGCCATCCTGATGAACAATATCATCTTCTTTTTCCACAGGGTGTCGTTTACTTTGTCAAAGACATGAAACTTGATAATGCTAATCTTCTGTGCACTCATACTTCCAAGATCTAATCTGTTTACTTTCATATTTTGCTCTGATACCACTTGTTAGGTATGAAATATAACACATAGGGGGGGTGAATGTGTTGATATTTAATTAACTTTTGGCTTATTGAACAAAACAGTTGTATGAATTTATAGAGATAAAGTACTAAATGCAAACACATAAGCAGATTATCAAAAACTCACTTGATTTATATTAAATCATATTTGTCTTGCTACAAATATGCATTCTTGAAAATAAGAACTCAGCTACTTTTCTTTAGAGAATACAAGATTTTATAGTTTTATTTGTTATTCCTAAACAAAGGACCCGTGACATGCTTTATAGATCAACACACACAATTTACATGACTTGCACTAAAATAGACTAACACATTTTCTAAATCTACTTTGTCTATTTCCATTTCTAGTGTTAGCATATCCATGTAGAATCTACCAGGTCTATGACCTTACTTTGTCTAGTTCATCTTGGCCCTTGATGTAACAACCGGGAAATTATGACTATTTTATATTACATTAAATATGTATTATGTAATTTAAGATATTATAAATTATGACTGATCATAAAATATTTTATGTTATGTGCCATATATGTTTAGTGAGGTTTGAGATATTTTCACGTATTTTATATCGTTTTAAATGGGTTTACATTAAATATTATGTTATCGAGAATCAAATTTAATAGCCGTTATTGCGTGTAGGGCATTTGGCCTTATTTTGCATAATATGGCGTATACCATATTGATTTTTCGAACATCTAGTTAATTTAGAAAATATTTCGTTTCATGAAAAATGATTTTTTCGGGCCCCTACCGAGACGTCAAAGCCCACAAAAATTGTATTTTTATTTTTATAAAATCGTGGGACTTTCAAATATTCAATCTTCTTACATATTTGAATTATTCATAATTTTTGGGAAATTTTGACATAATTTTAGTATTTATTGTATTAAAAATTATTCCCCGTTAATTATTAATTTTGGGCTAGTTATTTTTATTAAATGATATAATTAGGCCCTAAATAATTTTGGGTGTATTATTTATATATATATATATAATTTATCTAATATTTAATTATTATTTAGTTATAAAAAATCAGAAAAATAAATAAAAATTCAAAAAATTCTCTAAAAATTATTCTTGGTGTTCTTGAGGATCAATCGATCATTTGAAGGTGACGTGGATCTTAGAAATCGAAGTATGAGTAACCAAATTGAAGCCCACAATCCATACTACCTATATCCATCATCAAAATCATCAAACGATAGGTAATTTTTAATTTCAAAATTTTAGGGTTTATGTTTGAATTGGGGGTTTTTGATTGATTTTGATGCTTGGAATAACTTCTTGATACGATTTGCTTTCGATTCGTATAATTATTTGTACCAAACGGTTGCCCGAAGTACTAAGTCGAGTTCTTAGTTTTTGGCCATTTTTTACTTTTGATTTTCTGATTAATATGATGGCTGTTTGATTATGGTAATGGTATGGTTAGATTCCCGTGATCTTAAGCTACAATTTTATATATAGACTGTTGAATATAGTGATTGTTTATATGATTCACTTTTTTCCGGATGGTTGCCGGATTTATCACCGGTTTGTGGCCGAAATCGATAAGCTTGGGGCTGTGTGTTCTTTCTGTTAATTTCTGGGCGTTGGTGGATTGATTTGAGACAAAATCGAGACAAAAACCAGCCGAAATAGTGTAGTTTTAGTCCTTATCGGAAATGGGGAGGGTGGACGGACTCCAGTGGCCGGTTTTTTGGGAAGCTCCGGCCGACCCGGCTGTGTTCTTCTCTGACTCAGTTCCAACCCGATTGGAAACCCAGGTTTGATCCATAAATTCCCAATTGCTATTTCTAAAATCTGTTTCTATCTTTTTCTTTAAAAATTAATTCAATTTTTTTTATTTTCAAAAATCATTTTAAATTCCAAAATCAGTTTAGTTAATTATTTTAAATAATTAACTAAATTATTTTAAATTCCAAATATTATTTCTTTTATTATTTTCAAAAATCCAAATTTGATTTAATTATTTAAAATTAATACCATTCCGACCGGTGGTCACAATTTCTTCGAATATGTACCTGAATTCATTCGAGATGTGAGTAAAACTCAAATTGGATTATAAATATTTATTATGGATTTAATTAATTGATTAATTCATTTAATCAATTAATTTTATTTATAAATATTTACATAAAATATTATTATTTATAATTAATTCAATAATTTCTAAAAATTATTTTGAGCTTTTAAAAATATATTTTAAGTATTATCTCTTATTATCGGGTGGGTAGACGATAAGGATAAGCGTATAATAGACAATTATATATTGTATGTTAATTGAAGTAAAATCTTTTACATAGTTCGGGGCATTGAAGCCAGACAGTGATAGTAAAAATAAAGTCTGAAAGAGGTGGTAAATGAGACGAGTGGATACAGAATAGAGGCGAGCATAAAATGGTAATTGAAAGTTCGAAAGCGGATCAATTGAGGTAAGTATTTCTTCCCTATTCTAAATTCAGAATAGTTTAATGGTTTATATCTCACTGCAATAACTCTTGATTATGCAAGTATCCCTTGTTCTTGTTATGTTATTATTATTTGTGATCTCTTGAGCAAATAACTATTATTCTGGGTTATTTGAGAACCCTGAATTGGGATGTTTTGAAATCAAAATGATTTAACATCAAAATACTCTACGGACTGGATGGTTACGATAAGGGCCAGAGATGGCTGGACCCTTTGATATGAGGCCATAATGGGTCTCAGGCCATAGATGGATAAACCCCTTTTTTTATTGGGCCGTAGTGTTTGGGGTACCCGAATGGATCTATGCAGGTAGGTATAGATCTGCACTGTATCCTGATTGATCAGCAGGGTATAGGTGCGAAAGTTGGTTTTAGTGTCCAGTCTAATTTATTATTGATCTCCATTAACGGCATCCCTTCTTGGAAGGTTTTATGATTACAAAACCGAACGAAGAAGTGATTCAGGAAATGAATCAAGGAACTGTTCGTTGATTTTCTTTATCTATGATTGAATGCTAAAAAGGGACGATGTTTTATTCGCTCAACTGTTTTAATAAATAAAGATGCTTATAAAATCGTTGAAAAAATTGTTTCTGGAAGTTCCTTTTGATCATAATACCTGGAAACCAATTATGATAATTGCTGGGTATTTTTAGCTCACTCTTGCTTTATAAATTCTTATTTCTTTCAGTATTAAATAAGTATAAAAGTGAATATCTCTTAATAGAAAGCAAAATTGGAGAGATCCTATCTGCAGGAAGTTGGAGATGTCAGGGTGAATAAGACGAGGAAGTTAATAAAGAGGTAGTAAAATCTTATTTAGTTGTTATAAATTTTAGAAGGTTAGATTCTTGTTTCATACCATAACCTGTAAATGATCCAGAATTGAGGGGTTATCTTTATATTTGTTTTAATATACAGGTTTATATTGTTTACAGTTGTTTGGTGACACCCAATCCTGACCCCGAATTTGGGGAAGTTACAAGTTGAGTCTGGATTTGGGGATATTACACTTGATCTTGTATTCTTCAAGCTGCATTTGTAGGATTTCCAATTCAGTGATAGAATTGTTTGTTGACTAATAATCTTGAATCTTCAAGTTGTCTATATTCTGAATTTTGAAGTTGTTTGTCGAGATCTATTTTGTTGTGTAGAGATGTTATATATCGATAAGTAAAATGACTTATCGATATCTCAAGTTCTCTATATGGCTTTTGACTTGTCGAGGTCTCCAGTTCTCTATAAGTAGAATGACTTGTCAATATCTCCAGTTCTCTACATGAGGATTTGTCTTGTCAATATCTAAACTTCTCTACATGTGGATTTCACTTATCAGTATCTCCAGTTCTCTATATGGACTTTTTGACTTGTCGATATCTTCAGTTCTATGTATGCAATTTAACTTGTCGATATCTCTTGGAACTTCTCTACAAGTCATTTTAGACTTCTCGATATTCCTTGATCTATGACTTATCGATATCTAACTTAGAACATTTTTCCTAGAATAATATTGTTCAACTCCAAGCTTCGATACTTCTCTGGCATGATTAGGATTGATCTTCTTCCATAGTTTATTTCTTAGCTTGATGGTTGTTCATAAAAAATCCTCCAATATAATCTACTTAGTATTTTTACAGACTCAAGAAATACAATTATAGAACACAATTAGATTATCATACAACTTATCCTTAGGATTGTCAAGATGACTTAGTCTTGTTATGTACAGGCATGTCTTGCACAACAATATTGGTAAAAAGAGTTTAAAGAAAGAATTGAGCTTTTTATGTGATGTTTTCATTAAAGTATCTTCTGGAAAACTTAGTGGCTTTGATTCTATTACTACTGACTTGCTTAGTATGTTAACATGCTTTTAACTGACAATTTTTTCATCTTCTCTAAAAAGATATTGATAGAAATTGGTACTAAGCTAGGTTTATAAATGACCAGAAAAAGAACATTTATTTTTCTAGATTTCTTATGATGTTGGTTAACCATTTGGTACTAAGTTTGAATATCGTTAACAAAGATAACAAGATGAATAATGTTAAGTGACATTTATGTCTACTTAGAATGCTCTATAAAGGCTTGGATTGATGTTTTGTACTCAAGTTATTTGTGTTTTTGATGTATTTTTGTAGTGTTTTGAATCTCAGGCATATATCAGGGATCAAGGTGATTTAACATTGCTTTGATTCTAAAATGGTGTTAGGAAGGAGTCATGAAGATCGCTCGTGCAAAAGCCATCAAGAATCAGCAAATAAAGAAAGCAATTTCAGTTTTTTCAGAAGGACGGCGCCCCCGCGCTGTGCTAGCGCTCGGCCGTGCCGGTTGAACAGATGTCAGCGCGCCCACGCTGGTGAAGTGTGCGGCTGCGTCAGGTCGGGATTCCATATTCCTGTTTCAATTAGAAGACTGTTTTCTGGACTTTTGGATTAATTGGGCTGCTATATACTGACAACAAAAAGAAGTTTTTCACAACAGAGCTGAAGGAGAAGACCGCAAGAAGACCTATGGCATAAATACAACCAAGGCGAAGAAGATCTAGTTTATTCTTGTGATTCTTTATTTTGAGTTGTAATCTTGGATGCTCATTTCTTGTTTATTGAACCTAATACTCTTATTTAACGTACTTTGATTATTATTCATTTTATAAAGACTTAATTTATTATACCATGCTTTCATCGGAACCCACGGTGATGATGAGTTTGGTTATGGGCTAATCGTTATTGTGGGGTTCTAGCGGATTTATTTATGGATTTCAATAGTTAATATGTTTTGATACCTTAGTGTGTGGTGATTGTATGATATCTTAGTTTTGGTTGTGCTTATTCATCTTATAAGCGTCGCGAACTTATAAGATAGCATGTTAATCTCTAACAGAGCTAGTGAATTTAGAGGTTTAGAACTTTCCATGTTAGCATAGGTTCATATAGTTGATATGCAAGATTCATAGGTAATTTTAACCATCTTACTTTCCCTATATAATCATGATAGATAACTTGCATATTAAACTGTTATGTTGTCAAATTCTATAGACATATAGGTCTCAATATAATTGGTCTCTATGCAGATTCTATCTCTTTTGTGGATGTCTAGTATTAGGGTATTCGTATAACGAAAGTTGGCATTTACTAGTTTCGTGTTATCTGATTAGTGTCATTGTTAAGTGGCATTTATGTCCACTTAGAACGTCCTATAAAGGATTGAATTGGTGTTTTGTACTCAAGTTATTTGTGTTTTTGATGTGCTTTGTAGTGTTTTTGCATTTCAGGCCTATATCAGGGATCCAGGTGATTTAGCATTGCTTTGACGCTAAAATGGTGTTTGAAAGGTGTCATGAAGATCGCTTGTGCAAAGACCATCAAGAACTAGTAATTAAAGAGAAGCAAAATCAGAAATTTTCCAGAAGGACAGCGCGCCCGCGCTGGGCTAGCGCGCGCCCGCGCCAGAAGTTCAGAAGGTCAGCGCCCCCACGTTGGTGAAGCGTGCGGCCGCGCCAGGTCGGGATGAAAGAATCTTGATTCTCTTACAATTCTAATTTATGGCTTCTAATCTGTATGGGCTGCTATATAATGACAACTTAAGATCATTTTTCGAAAGAGGAGATATAACAGAGCTTAAGGAGAGATCGACGTGAAGACCTATAGCACAATTCGATGAAGGCGGAGAAGACCTAGTTTATTCTTGTGATTCTTTATTCTAAGTTATAATCTTGTATGCTCGTTTCTTGTTTGTTGAACCTATACTCTTGTTATGTACTTAGTTTATTATTTATTCAGTGTATAGACTATGCTTATTATACCATGCTTTCATCGGAACCCACGTTGATGATGAGTCCGATTATGGGCTAATTGTTATCGCGGGGTCCGATTATGGGCTAATTGTTATCGTGGGGTTCTAGTGGATTTACTTATGGATTTATTTAGTTAATATGTTTTGATATCTTAGTGTGTGGTGATTGTATGATAACCTAGTATTGGTTGTGATTATTTGTCTTATGAGCGTCGCGAACTTATAAGATAGCGTGTTAATCTCTATTGAAGCAAAAGTGAATATAGGGGTTTAGAACTTGTCATGCTAGCATAGGTTGATGTATTTGATATGCATGATTCGTAGATAATTTTAATCATCTTACTTGCCCTATGTAATCAGGATGGATAAATTGTGCATTAAATCGATAAGTTGTCAAATTCTATAGACATAAAGGGTGTCAATATAATTGGTATCTATTCAGCTTATATCTCTTTTATGGATGTCTAGTAGTAGGGTATTCGTACAACGAAAGTTGGCGTTTACTAGTTTCATGTTATCTGATTAGTATCATCACCATTGCATGCTAAGGTTAAGAATAAAAAAGCTATTGAAAGAAGTAGTAATGAAGTTAGAATCCTATGTTTGTGTCATATAGTAATCAATCCCTTTTAATCTCTTAGTTAATGTTCTTTAGTATAATCTATTAGTTAATCTTAGTTATAAACAATCTCAATTTGTTAATCATCTTAGCATTGAATAATAACCATAGCATTTTTGCATAAGTGCATTGATTAAAATTAACCTAAACCGGTCTCTGTAGGAACGAACTAGAAATAATTCTATATTACTTGCGATCGCATATACTTGCGTGAATATTAGCGCATGTTTTCATTCTAAAAGGTTTTTGGCGCCGCTGCCGGGGACTCGATGTTAATTTTTAGTTTATGTGTTTGTTATTAGTGGTCATTAAAGTTCATTGACTCGGACATTGTTACTTACTTATTTGCTTATCGTGTTTCAGGTACTCTAGCGAGCGTGTATTCATACGTGTTCTCGGTCTCGTAAGAGAACACTGGATCAAGCTGAGGAAGAAGTTGTAGTAGCTAAGGAATTTTTTGAAGAAATTCTTATCGAGGAGAAAGTTGAAGAAGAAGCTCTTATTGCAATGGGAGAACCAGAAGCGAATACGAAGGCTTTGATGGATTACTCTCAACTGAAGATTAATGATATTCAGTGTAGCATTGTCCGACTAGCCATCTCGGCTAACACCTTTGAGATCAAGCCGAGCACGATTCAGATGATACAGAACTTAGTTCAGTTTGGGGGTTCTCCGACAGAAGACCTCAACATGCACATCAGAGATTTCATCCAGATTTATGATACTTTCAAGTTTAATGGAGTTTTTGAAGATGCTATTAAATTGAGGCTTTTCTCATTCTCTCTGCGGGATAAAGCTAAGTGTTGGTTACATTCTCTACCACCAGGGTATATCAACAAATGGGATGATCTTGCTCAAAAATTTCCAACTAAATTCTTTCCTATGGCGAAGACTACTGCAATCAGAAATGCACCTACTCAATTTACTCTGCAATCTGAAGAATCGTTATGTGAGGCTTGGGATCGCTACAAAGAGATGCTTAGAAAGTATCCTCACCATGGGATGCCTGACTGGATGATCATTAACTACTTTTATAATGGATTGGGTGCTACTTCTAGACCCATGCTTGATGCATCATTAGGAGGAGCCTTATGGGCTAAAAGCTATGATGAAGCTTGTGAATTGATTGAGCTGATGGATGCCAATAAATACCAGAACCCAAATCAGAGACTACCTCAAGGTAAGGTAGCAGGAATTCTGGAGGTAGATGCAGCTACTGCTATAGCTGCTCAACTTAAGGCTTTGACGACGAAGGTGGATTCTTTGGCTAATTTTGGAGTTAATCAGATCACTAATGTCTGTGAGCTTTGTGCTGGTACCCATGAGACAGAGCAGTGTGCTATTTATAGTGAATCATCTCAGTTTGTGAGAAACATTCAAAGGTCGCAGCAGCCTGTTCCATCCACCTATCATCCCAACAACCGTAATCATCCTAACTTCAACTGGAGCAATACTCAGAATGCGGTTCAGCAGCCTTATCACCAGTATGTAGCAAATCAATACAACCCTCCTGGTTTTTAGCAACTGTAATATGCACCAAGACAACAACTCCAGCTGCAACAATCTAATGAAAAATCTGAACTAGAGGAGTTGAGGCTCATGCGCAAGAGCCAAGCGGTTTCTATCAAGAACTTGGAGAATCAAATTGGGCAAATTTCCAACACTTTGCTAAATTGTCAACCTGGTACACTCCCTAGTGACACTAAAGTGCCAGGAAAAAGGGAAGCTAAGGAGCAGGTTAAGGAAATTACATTGAGGTCTGGGAAGGTTGCAAATCCTGAAAAATCTCAAGTTTCGAAAGAAGAAGCTGTGGCTGAAGAAGAAGTGCAGAAGGAAGAAGAAGTGGAACCAAGGAAGACTACTGTGGAACATACTCCTCTTGAGGGTAATACAGGGGAGAAACAGATCTATCCTCCACCTCCTTTTCTCAAGCGGCTGCAGAAGAAAAAGCTGGATAAGCAGTTTGAGAAATTTCTGGAGGTGTTCAAGAAACTTCATATCAATATACCTTTCGCTGAAGCTCTTGCACATATGCCTAGTTATGCGAAGTTTATGAAAGGTATTCTCTCTCGGAAAGTGAAGCTTGATGACTTAAAGACAGTTGCTCTCACGGAGGAATGCAGTGTTGTGCTGCAACAAAAGTTGCCTCCGAAGCTTAAAGATCCTGGAAGCTTCACTATTCCTTGTACCATCGGAAAAGTGTCATTTGACAAATGCTTATGTGACTTGGGATCTAGCATCAATATGACGCCCTTGTCAATATTCAAGAAGTTGGACTTATGTAATCCAAAGCCTACTTATATGACCTTGTAGTTGGCCGATCGTTCTATTACATATCTACGAGGCATTGTGGAGGATGTCTTGGTCAAGGTGGATAAACTCATCTTTCCTACTGATTTTGTAATTCTTAATTTCGAGGAGGATAAGAAGGTTCCCATAATCTTGGGAAGGCCATTCTTGGCTACTGGCCACACCTTGGTAGATGTGCGGAAGGGTGACCTGACCATACAAGTACTGGATTAGGATGTGACTTTCAATGTATTCAATGCCATAAAATTTCCTACTAAAAATGAGGAGTGCTTAAAAGTGGAGTTGGTCGATTCTGTGGTTACTTCGGAACTTGATCAACTGCTAAGGTCTGATGCCTTGGAGAAGGCCTTGTTGGGGAATTCAGATAGTGAAGATGATGAAGGTGATGAACAGTTGTAGTATTTGAATGCTTCTTCTTGGAAGCGAAGGCTAGATATGCCTTCTAAATCTCTTGAATTGGAGGAGTTGAACAAATCTCCAAAGCGCTTCAAGCCATCTATTGAGGAAGCTCCTACACTTGAGCTTAAACTATTTCCTGAACAGTTAAGGTATGCTTTTTAGGTGATGCATCTACTTTTCCTGTTATTATTGCATCTGACCTTTCAGGTAGTGATGAGGAAAA
Source organism: Apium graveolens (assembly GCF_009905375.1). Lineage (NCBI taxonomy): Eukaryota > Viridiplantae > Streptophyta > Magnoliopsida > Apiales > Apiaceae > Apium > Apium graveolens. The sequence goes on from NC_133654.1 coordinate 107,662,266, forward strand.
GCTCTTAAGAATTCTGACAGAGTTCAAGTTGGCAATTGGATGGACTATAGCAGATATCAAGGGAATCAGCCCATCTTATTGTATGCATAAAATTCTGCTAGAGGAAGGTAGCAAGCCTATTGTTGAGAAACAAAGAAGGCTTAATCCGATCATGAAAGAAGTTTTAAAGAAAGAAATCCTCAAATGGTTAGATGCGGGGATCATCTATCCCATTTCTGACAGTTCTTGGGGGAGTCCAGTGCAGTATGTACCGAAGAAAGGAGGTATCACCGTTGTTGCTAATGAAAAGACTGAGCTCATTTCTACTCGAACAGTCACGGGGTGGAGAGTTTGCATGGATTATACGAAGCTGAACAAGGCCACAAGGAAGGATCACTTCCCTCTTCCGTTTATTGATCAGATGCTTGACAAATTGGCTGGGCATGGGTACTACTGTCTTCTGGATGGCTATTCAGGTTATAATCAGATTTGTATTGCTCCAGAATATCAGGAAAAGACTACCTTCACTTGTCTGTTTAGTACTTTTGCCTTCAGAAGAGTTTCTTTTGGGTTGTGTGGTGCACCTTCCACATTTCAGAGATACATGATGGCTATCTTCTCTGACATGATTGGTCAGAATGTGGAGGTGTTCATGGATGATTTCTTTGTGTTCGGTGATTCTTTTTGACGAGTGCTTGCAGAATCTTGGCGCCGTTCTTAAAAGGTGTGTTGAGACCAATCTGGTTCTCAACTGGGAAAAATGTCATTTTATGGTGCGACAGGGCATTATCCTTGGGCACAAGGTCTCTAGTAAAGGTCTTGAAGTGGACAAAACTAAGGTGGGGGTTAATGGGGCCATTTGTCATCTTGTAAAAATCAGTATATCTTGTTGGCGGTTGATTATGTTTTGAAATGGGTGGAAGTCAAGGCTTTGTCCACAAATGGTATGAAGGTAGTGCTGAGTTTTCTTCATAAGCAGATAGTCATAAGATTTGGGACTCCAAGAGTCATAATCAACGATGAGGGATCACATTTTTGTAATTATAAGTTTACTGCTATAATGCAGAGATAAAATGTGAATTATCGCATTGCTACAACCTACCATCCTCAGACTAATGGTCAAGCTGAGGTATCTAATAGAGAGATCAAGCATATTTTATAGAATGTTGTGTGTCCATCAAGGAAGGATTGGTCTTTGAAGCTAGATGAAGCTGTGTGGGCGTATCGAACATCATACAAGACTCTGATTGGTATGTCACCATTTCAGTTGGTTTATGGTAAGGGGTCTCATTTGCATGTGGAGCTCGAGCATAAAGAGTATTGGACTTTGAAGAAGTTGAACCTTGATATGGATGCAGCTGGTAAGAAAAAAATGCTTCAATTGAATGAACTCGACGAGTTTCAGCTTCAAGCGTATGAGAACAACAAAATGTATAAGGAAAAAGTCAAGAGGTGGCACTATAGGGGTCTGGTGCTCAGCTCATTTGTGCCGGGATAATAAGTTCTTTCATTTAACTCCCGTCTCCGTCTTTTTCCTGGAAAGTTGAAGTCGAGGTGGTGAGGGCCGTTTGTTATCAAAATTGTGTTTCTAGATGGAGCGGTGGAGATTTTTGAGAATGATCCAAGCCAAGCATTCAAGGTGAATGGACAGAGGTTGAAGCATTACTGTGGGGAATGGACAAAACAGGAGGTGGTTAGTGCCGTTTTATTGTCCACTTGATCTCGGGATTCTACATCAAGCTAACGACGTAAACCAAGCGCTTCTTATAAGGCAACCGAAGTTTGTTGTACATTAGTAGATAGAGGAAGAAGAAGAAAACAAGGAGAAAAATACAAAAAAATCAGAAAAAGAAAAAATTCAGTACCAACTACAGTAGCACAACGCACCCGCACTGAGGAGCGGGGCAGCCGCGCTGAAACTCCAGTAGCACGGCGTGCCTGCGCGGGCATGGGTGGCGGTTGTGCTGGTTTTCCAGTAGCACGGCGTGCCAGCGCTGCCAGGCGGGGCGGCCGCGCTAGTTCTTTGGACTTGAAAAAAGCGAATAAAGCAGAAAAATGGGAATTTGAACACCAATTAAATTCCCAACAAAATTTTACTCTCCCACTTCCATATTTCCCTCTCCAAATCAATTTCAATCACCCCTATTACTCCCATTACTCCCATAATCAATTCCCACATCTTTTCCATAACTAATTCTCTACCGAATTCCTATAGATACACACACTTATACACAAACCATCACTTCTCAAATTCTCAAACACACAAATCTCTCTTATACACTTCTATTCTCTTAACTTATTCACTTTCAATGGCACCCAAAAGACAACGAACCCAAGTTAGAAGCAGCACCACTGATTCTTCGAGTATGGGTGGTGTGAGGCCAATGTTTTCAACTCCGAAGGCTGATGTGGAGTATGCAAGGCTACTTTCGAAGCCCATAGCCAAGGAGTGAGGTTTTCTACCATCGGAAAAGGATGGTAAGCTGGTGGAGATGATTGTGGAAATGGGGTGGATTTATTTTTGTGAGGCACCCGTTGCGGTACCTATGAGTGTGGTTTACGAGTTCTACGTGAATGCAAAGGCAGAGAAGAACAGATTTTCTATGGTGATGGGGTTGACTGTTGAGTATAGTACTGAGGTGATTAGGAGGGTGATTGAGCACCCCGAGAAGAGGCCTGATCAGGATAACTGGAATGAGAAGATGGGGGAGGATTTTAACTTGGATTTGATCGTTGCTACACTGTGTGTGCCTGAGACTCACTGGAAGTTCACGAAGGGTACGAACGAGTATGCCACTTTCCCTGCCTCATGCATGAACAGGTTTGCACGTGCATGGAATTTCTTTTATTTGTGCCAACATCATGCCATCTTCTCACGTGCATGATGTTACTGTGGAGCGTGCATTGTTATTGTGGGGGATTCTTCAGGGAGATTATGTGGATCTCGGGTTGGTGATTCATAAGGGTATCTTGAGGTTTCTGCGAGGCAGTACTACGGGTTCTATTTCCTATGCGCCCATTATGACGAAGCTGTGTGTGGCGATTGGAGTTCATTGGCCCGCACACGAGCAACTACAGCTTTTGAGTGCCCCGATTAATAGTTTGACACTGTTGAGTATACAGGAGTGGTACAGTAGTAAGCCTGATATGAAGGGACTTGGCTATTCTTATGTCCATTTTCCAGGTGGACGCCCAACACCTTAGGCATATGCTGGTGGGATGACTCAGGTGAGCAGAGCATCTTGGAGAGCTGAGTTGGGTGAGGCTGGTCCTTCACAGTCGCAGCAGCAACAGCAGGAGGAAGCACAGGGCAGTGCTGGTTTGAGTTCAGCGTAGTATAAGCGCTTAATGAGGAGGATGGATGCGATGCATGACATCCATAGTCGGTTAGTACAGGACCTTACCCAGGCTTTGGGGACTGCATTCAGAGTTACAGGAGTTGATATCCAGTGGCCAGTATTCGGTGATGACTGTGTACCCGCCTCCAAAAACTCTTGACACACCACCCCATGAGGGTGATGACCCTGATTCTGAGTAGGTATGCCTGTTTCCTTACTATTACCTTCACTGAGGACAGTGAATAATTTAAGTTTGGGGGTAGTAGTTAAGGAATATATGTTTGTGTGTGTCTCATATAGTTTGCATATTCATGATAGTATAGTTCATATAATTGCATAATTGCCATGTAAAAATTATATATTTGTGTGTGTCTCATGTAGTTTGAGTTTGCATATTCATGATAGTGTAGTTCATATAGTTGCATAAATGTCATGTAGTAGTTTTTTCTAATTTTGCATGTTAGTATATTACATATAGTTCATGCATTTGCATTATAATATGATCCCTTAGTTTACTTTTCCAACTGATTTGTGATATTGATGCTAGTGTGGTGATGTCGTATTTAGGAATGTTAAGTCTTATCAAGTTGATTTGCATGCTAGAAGCAATAAATTTCACTAAGTCTTATAGGTTGCTTGAGTGCTAGATCATGATCATGTTTTATTTATTTGTCGAGGTTTAATCGCATGTTTATATTTAAAATTTAGGATATTCTCTTAATAATAAAATAACATGGATATTTAAAAATTGAAAAAAATAATTTGGATTTCATTGCTAATTGTTGTGGCTAGGTGTCAAATGGCTAGTAGCTGACTTATTTTATATGAGTAGTCTAGGGTTGAACGAGATGGAGCGAAACGCACTCGTTCAGAAATCATGAAAAAAAATTGAAAATAAAAGAAAAAAAAGAAAAAAATGTATTATGCATAATTGATCATGAGTGGGCTATTTAATACTCGAGTTATTAAGTTCTTATGGGACTTTGTGCCTAGTGACCTAAGAATTTTATAGTCTGGGATCCACTAACCTAACGCCCGCTACATGGGTATTATTGTATAAGTCTTTTGTGGACCTCACTCATTACACCGTCAAATAAGCATATATGTGTGTTATGTGTTTCAATAAAAGCATGAATCTGTGTATAACTCCGATATAAAAATTGAAGTGTTATAAGTCATTTTGAGTTTAGCTTTTATTCTATTTATAACCTTGTGATTGCCTTGATGAGTAGTGAGTCATAATTATTGATCTAGTGGCGATAGTATATCTGTTAAGCACTTACACACACGCACACAAGCGCGCGGCCGCGCCAGGTCATGATGAAAGAGTCCTGTTTCTCATATAATTCTGATTTCCGGGCTTATAATCTGCATGGCCTGCTATATAATGACAACTTAAGATCATTTTTAAAAAGAGGAGACATAACAGATCTTAAGGAGAGATCGACGAGAAGACCTATAGCACAATTCAATGAAGGAGAAGAAAACCTAGTTTATTCTTGTGATTCTTTATTCTAAGTTGTAGTCTTGAATGCTCATTTCTTGTTTATTGAACCTATACTCTTGTTACGTACTTGGTTTATTATTTATTCAGTATAAAGACTACGTTTAATATACCATGCTTTCATCGGAACCCACATTGATGATGAGTCATATTATGGGATAATCGTTATCGTGGGGTTCTAACGGATTTACTTATGGATTTATTTAATTAATATGTTTTGATATCTTAGTGTATGGTGATTGTATGATAACCTAGTATTGGTTGTGATGATTCATCTTATGAGCGTCACGAACTTATAAGATAGCGTGTTAATCTCTATTGAAGCGAAAGTGAAAATAGGGGTTTAGAACTTGCCATGCTTGCATAGGTTCATGTATTTGATATGCATGATTCGTAGGTAATTTTAACCATCTTACTTTCCCTATATAATTAGGATGGATAACTTGTGCATTAAACCGTTATGTTGTCAAATTCTATAGACATATAGGGTCTCAATATAATTGGTGTCTATTCAGCTTCTATCTCTTTTGTGGATATCTGGTAGTAGGGTATTCGTACAACAAAAGTTGGCATTTACTAGTTTCGTGTTATCTGATTAGTATCATCACCATTGCATGCTAAGGGTAAGAACAAAAAGGCTATTTAATGAAGTAGTAATGAAGCTAGAATCCCATATTTGTGTCATATAGTAATCAATCCCTTTTAATCTCTTAGTTAATGTTCTTTTGTATAATCTCTTAGTTAATCTTAGTTTAAAACAATCTCAATTTGTTAATTGTCTTAACATTGAATAATAACCATACCATTGTTGCATAAGTGCATAGATTGAAATTAACCTAAACCGGTCTTTTGTGGGAACAAACTAGAAATAATTCTATATTACTTACGATCGCGTATACTTGTGTGAATATTAGCGCGTGTTTTTGTCCTAACAGTCATCACCATTGCATGATAAGGTTAAGAATAAAAAGGCTATTGAATGAATTAGTAATGAAGTTAGAATCCCATGTTTATGTTATATAAGTAAATCAACTTTTTAATCTCTTAGTTAATTACATGTTAGTTAATAATCTTAGTAATAAACAAAACCAATTTGTTATTCGTCTTAGCATTGGATAAGAACAATATCATTGTTGCATAAGTACATTAATTGAAAATAACCTAAAAGAGTCTCTGTGGGAATGAACTAGAAATAATTCTATATTACTTGCAAACGCGTATACTTGCATGAATATTAGCGTGTGTTTTCGTCCTAACAAGTTTTTGGCGCCGCTGTTGGGGACTCGTGGTTATTTTTAGTTTATGTGCTTGACATCAGTGTTTGTTAAAGTTCATTGACTAGGATATATTACTTATTTGTTTGTTGCTTTTTCAGGTACTCTAGAGAGCGTGTATGCGAACGCGTTCTCAACTTCGAAAGAGAACACTGGAAAAAGAATAAGAGGAAGTTCTAGAAGAGGTCTTAGTTAAGAAAGTTGAAGAAGAAGCTCTTGTTGTAACGGGTGAACGAGAAGTGAATACAAAGGCTTTGATGGACTATTCTCAACCAAAGATTAATGATATTCAGTCTAGCATTGTCCGACCAGCCATCGCGGCTAACACTTTAGAAATTAAAGCTACCATGGTTCAGATGGTGCAGAACTCAGTTCAGTTTGGGGGTTCTCCGACAGAAGACCCGAATATGCATATTAGGGATTTTATCGAGATCTGCGACACTTTCAAATTAAACAATGTGTCTGAAAATGCTATTAAGCTAAGGCTTTTCTCATTCTCTTTCAGGGATAAAGCTAAGTGTTGGTTGTATTCTCTATCACCAGGCTCTATCATCAAATGGGAAGATCTTACATAAAGGTTTCTTACAAAGTTCTTTCCGATGGCGAAGACAGCTGTAATCAAGAATGTTCTTACTCAATTTGTGTAGCAGTCTGGAGAGTCCTTGTGTGAGTCTTGGGAGCGATATAAGTAGATGCTTCGAAAGTGTCCTCACCATGGGATGCCTGACTGGATGATCATTAATTGTTTCTACAACGAGTTGGGTGTAACTTCTAGACCCACGCTTGATGCAACATCAGGTGGAGCCTTATGGGCTAAGAGCTACGATGAAGCTTATGAGTTGATTGAACTGATGGCTGCTAATGAATACCAGAACCCAACTCAGAGACTACCTCAGGGCAAGGGTAGCAGGAATTCCGAAAGTGGATGCAGCTACTGCTATAGCTGCTCAGCTTAAGGCTTTGACGATGAAGGTGGATTCTTTGGCTAATTATGGAGTGAATCAAATCACTAGTGTTTGTGAACTTTGTGCTAGTATACATGAGATGGAGCAGTGTGCTATTTCTAGCGAATCAGCTCAGTTCGTGAGTAACTTTCAGAGGTCGTAACATCCAGTTCCAGCCACCTATCATCCCAACAACCTGCAATCATCCTAACTTCAGCTGGAGCAATACTCAGAATGCGGTGCAACAGCCTTATCAGCAGTATGCTGCAAAGCAATACAACCCTCCTGGTTTTCAGCAACCACAATATGCACCAAGATAACAACTCTAGTTGGAACAATCTAATGAAAAATCTGAATTGGAGGAGTTGAGGCTCATGTGCAAGAGCCAAGCGGTGCCTATCAAGACCTTGGAGAATCAAATTGGGAAAATTACCAATGTTTTGCTGAATCATTAACCTGATTCACTACCTAGTGACACAGAAGTTCCAGGAAAAAAGGAAGCAAAATAGCAGGTTTAGGAAATCACATTGAGGTCCGGGAAGGTTGTAAATCCCAAGTTGTGGCTGAGGAAGAAGTATAGAAGGATGCAAAAGTGGAACCAAGTAAGACTACTGTGGAACACACTCCTCCTGAGGGTAATATAGGGGAGAAACAGATCTATCATCCACCTCTTTTTCCTAAATGGCTGCAGAAGAAAAAGCTGGATAAGAAGTTTGAGAAGTTTCTGGAGGTGTTCAAGAAACTTCATATTAACATACCTTTCGCTGAAGCTCTTGAACATCTGCCTAGTTATGCTAAGTTTATGAAAGGTATTCTCTCTCAGAAAGTGAAGCTTGATAACTTAGAGACAGTTTCCCTCATGGAGGATTGCAGTGCTATGCTGCAACAGAATTTGCCTCTGAAGCTTAAAGATCCTGGAAGCTTCACTATTCCTTGTACCATTGGAAAAGTGTCATTTAACAAATGTTTATGTGACTTGGGTGCTAGAATCAATTTGATTCCTTTTTCTATCTTCAAGAAGTTGTACTTACCTGATCTAAAGCCTACTTATATGTCCTTGCAGTTGGCCGACCATTCTATTACATATCCACGTGGCATTGTGGAGGATGTTTTGGTCAACGTGGAAAAACTCATCTTTCCTGCTGATTTTGTAATTCTTGATTTCGAGGAGGATAAGAAGATTCTCATAATCTGGGGAAGACCATTCTTGGCTACTGGCTGAATTTTGATAGATGTGGAGAAGGGTGAGCTCACTACGCGAGTACTGGATCAGGCTGTGACGTTCAATGTTTTCATTGCCATGAAATTCCCTACTGATAATGAGGAGTGCTTAAAAGTAGAGTTGGTCGATTCTGTGGTTACTTCATAATTTGATCAAATGCTAAGGTCTGATGCCTTAGAGAAGGCCTTGTTGGGGAATTCAGATAGTGAAGATGATGAAGGTGATGAATAGTTACAGTATTTGAATGCTTCTCATTATAAGCGAAGGCTGGAAATGCCTTTTGAATCTTTTGGATTGGAGGAGCTGAACAAATCTTGAAAGTGCCTCAAGCCATCTATTGAGGAAGCTCCTACACTTGAGCTTAAACTATTGCCTGAACAGTTAAGGTATACTTTTTTAGGTGATGCATCTACTTTGCATGTTATTATTGCATCTAACCTTTCAGGTAGTGAAGAGGAAAAGCTTTTGAGAATTCTGAGAGAGTTCAAATCAGCAATTGGATGGACTATAGCAGATATCAAGTGAATCAACCCTTCTTATTATATGCATAAAATTCTGCTAGAGGAAGGTAGCAAGCCTACTGTTGAAAAGAATGAAAAGAATGAGCTTATTCCTACTCGAACAGTGACATGGTGGAGAGTTTTCATGGACTACAGAAAGCTGAACAAAGCCACAAGGAAGGATCAATTCTCTCTTCCTTTTATGATCAGATGCTTGAGAGGTTGGCTAGGCATGAGTACTATTGTCTTCTGGATGACTATTTGGATTATAATCAGATTAAGAGAAAATCCCAGAATTAAGAGAAAATTCCAGAAATTAGGAAAAAACCCCAGAAATAAGGGTAAATTCCTAAAAAATAAGGAAAAATCCCAGAGTTAAGGGAAAATTCCAGGAAAATTTGGAAAAAACCCCAAAAATAAGGGTAAATTCCTGGAAAATAAGGAAAAATCCCAGAATTAAGGGAAAATTCCTGGAAATAAGGGGAATAAAGGAAAATTGTTACAAATGTGTAGGTCGCTCCATACTTTACACAAAGACGATACCCTGTAAGGGAACGAATGAACTTAACTTCTGCGAAACTTTTTCACGGTTTCCCCGAAGTTGGGGGCAAATGATAGGGAATAAAATAAGGCCTGAGTATGTAAGTAATGTTTTATACAGAATTGGGTTGAAAGTCAGGACCATTTGATAAGGCCCAAAACCCTGAATATTAATTAATTTTGTAATTAATTAATAATGGATAAGTCAGCTGACAAGATGCGTCCTAGTGGGTAAATAAATCCTAGTAGATTGGCCTCCAAGGAACCTGGTGGGATACAGAATCAGCTTCCTACCTCTTCGGACTCAAAAGTCCATTCTAATTCTGAGACTTGGCCACCAAGTCTCCTAGATCTAGTCCAACTCAAGGACTCCCAACATCTATATAAGGGGCCTCACCCCACAAATCAGAACTACATTTTTTGACTTGATCCTTGGCAATCAGCAAGGTACATAGGAATCTTGTTAAGGCAGAGCGAGTCACGAAACACAAGAGCAGTCAAATCAAGCCTCGAAGCTCACGTTCCCTAGTAATAAATACCGTAATTATTATACCTTAGTTTTTGATCTATAACATTAGTTATAAACAAAACTAATTTGTAATTCGTCTTAGCATTGGATAATAACCATATCATTGTTGCATAAGTACATTAATTGAAATTAACCTAAAAGAGTCTCTGTGGGAACGAACTAGAATTATTTCTATATTACTTGCGAACGCGTATACTTGCGTGAATATTAGCGTGTATTTTCGTCCTAACAAATAGCTGGACCCATAACAAAAGAGTTCTTGAAAATCTTGTTAGAATGCAAAAACACATCAATGTGGCATTTGTGTTGCCACCCGGTATGTAAATGGTAATAAATTATATCCCTACTTATTCTCAATCCCTCAATACTTCTTTAATTTCTTCATCTGCTATGGTGGTTGTGCAAGTTATCCAACAACCTCCTGTCACAACAACTAAAACAAAATGAGAAAATCCAAATCTAAGAAGCCAACCTCATGTGTCTCTCAAAAAATAATTGTTGTAAGAAATACCACAAACACCACACTAGAGGAGCTTGTGATAGAAGATTTGAGTGGTGAGGGAAGGGGTGAACATCAAAGAAACCCCAAGAATAAGATAGAAGAAGATGAAATTCTGCCACCTCATCCAAACCATGCCTTGCTTTCTCAAAAAGGCAAAACATTGAAAAGGAAGATAGCTCATTCCTAGTGGTATTCTCCCAAAAAGATTTCAGTATTGAACAAATTTTCCATCCAGGAATACAGAAAAAGAGGGGGATGGACACGGTTTCCCAAGAAACACCTATAAAACATGTCTATTCCAAGAAGGGTAAAACCACTAGGGGTGAATAGGGTACACACTAAACATAGGTTATCTGAACTGTTGAGCTTGTGTTTTCACAAAGTTAGTTTGATGTGGCTCCTTCCAATGTGGAGTCATAGCCCCACTATTTACAAATTACACTTGAAATAGAAGCACAAAGCTCATGTGTTTCTCACATGGATGTTGATTTAATATCAACTTTACAAGCTGATTCTCCATATCTTAAATTCATGGAGGAGCCCCATTCTGAAACCGATGTTCATCATCTTTTAGATGATTTGTTGGAGTGTCAGTAATTTTTCTCAGTCACTAGCAGTAAATTTGTGCCCTTAAATGTTTTTATCAATCTTTATCGATTTTACTTTAGTGAAAACTTCTACTGCTATCTCATTCCCTTCATCAATGGCTATCTTTCAACCACTGATATGTGTTAGTCCATCAACAGCTAGCTTAACAACACCGCCATTGGTAGCTCCAATTGTTTCATCAATGACTATCAATCAGCCTTTGATAACCAACTCTGCTCCAATCATAAAAAGTGCAGAAGTTCAAGCAATTGCTCTAACACTTGTAGGACTTCAGAGAGAGAGAGTGAAAATATTTCTGAGAGTGAGAAGCTGCTTTGTGAGAAGGCAAAATGATAGAGTGAGAAAGAGAGGCTCCATTTCTTCCGACAGATCAAGTGAGATTGAGAGTACCACCTTAGTTGGTGAAGGAAAGGGTGTGAGGACAGTGAGCTAAGGGTAGTCCCTGATGTAAGAATAAAGAGAAATTGAGAGAAACGCATGTAGTGGAGGTACAAGGATGCACTCTTTGGATGCTACAATGAAAATGTCTTTAATTCCAATCAGGAAGGCCCGGTTTAAAGTAGAATATCAAGATACTTTGGACAGTCTGCATCCAAACCCAGCTTATCAAACCTTAGCTGGCCAATCAAACCTGGAAACTGAAGCTACTCTTGGCTTGATTCATTCAACAAAATCAATGAAGAGAGCTAATGATACTATCTCAAATATTCCTGATGGAGCTGATGATGACCTTGAGTTTAATGTTGAAACTGAAAGTGATGAAGATGATGGTGAAGAAGGAGATGCAGGGCCTTCCATCACAGCCAATCCAGATTGGATATTTTCCAATACCATTCAGCCACATGATTTAAATATGGAATTTTTAACTCATTACAAGGCATCATTAACTAACCAGTCCTCATCCTCCACAATAGCTCAGCTATTGGTGTAGTTTCAGTAATCCAATATCAAGCTTCACAAGCTTTAACTTCTGCACCATAAACATGATTTTGAGAGCATGATGAATGCCATTGAGGAAATAAAAACTGAATAAAATAGAGAGTTAAACAATACGTTGCCACTTCGCACAATGCCCAAAGTTCACTTCAAGATGGACAAAAAATAGACAACTTTCAAGACATTTGTTGCAATTGGAGAAGAGAATGAGTCTCATGGACTTGAAAATGTCCAATATGGACAAAGAAATGGGCATTCATGTAATGACTGAGAAATTACCCTTGTATTATATCCTAATAAAGATGATTTATGTGTTTTTCTAGGTTATTAAAGTCTATGGAGTTATAAAACCCTAACTGTTATATGCTACGTGTATTCTGTTTTGTCACAAAGTGTTTTGGGTAATTATCGGGTGTTTTATTATGATTCAGATTCTTTCATATCAAAAGTTGTACGACCCAAATAGTGTTTTAATAGCTGATAATTCATACAAAATTATTGGCCTTATTTCTCCTAGTATGGCTTATACTATATCAATATTCTGAACATCCAGTCATTTTATAAATTTTCTCGTTTTGCGAAAAACGACTATTCCGGGCCCCTTCGCGTGTCAAAAGCCCCACAAAAATCACATTTCAATTTTTATAGGATCATGGAATTATCAAGTATTAGTTTTCTTTGCATTTCCGTATTATTCACAATTTTTGGGAATTTTTGACATATATTTTGTATTTATTGGATATTTAAAAATTCAAAATATTATACCCAAAAATTATTAATTAAGGGCCAATTAATTTTATTTAGGGATATAATTAGGGCCTAAATTTTAATTAGGGGTATTTTTATTACTACTATAAATAGCTGATTTATTATGAATTAAATATAAAATAATTATTAAAAATAATTAAATTTGAAAAATTAGTTTGTGGGTAAGATTTTTGTTCTTGAGTTTGCTGAAGAATCAAACACTGGTCTTCAGAGTTTCTGGAATCCAAATCACATCATGTGAGTATCCAAATCAATCCTCTTGATCTCCTCTACCTGTTTATGTAATCAATTTCATGTTGTGATTTATGGATTTTAAATTAGGGTTCTTGGCTGAGATTTAGGGGTTTTTGATTCTGGGGTTATGGGGTGAAATTGATCATTGGAATAGCTTCATATTATTGTTTATGATTGATTTGCACTAATTATTGCATCAAACGATAGCTTAAATTAGTAGTTCATATTTTAGCGTTTATGTGAAATTTGGTTTAATCGTCTTTGGATTTACAGTAATCTGAGGTTCTTTTGATGTTAGGGGTTCTATTTTAGAGGTTCTAAGCTTTATTTTAAGCTATAATATGTAATTTTTTATGTACGAAATAGTCGAATTGGTTTTTGGCCGAAGTATTTGTTGATTTGATCGGAGTTTAAGCTACCGGGGTTATCTGGATTAGAGGTTGCTATTTTTGAATTCCTGATGAAATTCCAAATGAAATCGATGTACGGGTCGATTCAAACGATGCCAGGATCGTCCATAACGGCTCGCCGGACCTGGGAGTCGAGCTCGCCGGCGACAATGGCGGATATGGCCGGAGAAGGAGGTACGGGGACCGTCGATCGCTTAGTGCAAGGGGGTTTTGATGCTACAGTCATAGGGAACGTGTTTGAGTAGTTAATTGATCAAAATTGAGGTAAACGAACTCGAATTAGGTGGCCGGAACCTCGCCGGGTTCTGGGTTGTGAAGAACACCGGCGGGTCGTTCTTAACGGCCCAGACGCGACCCGTTTTTCTGAAATTCCAACCCGGTTTTAATCCTATTTTTACCTTACGGATTTTTAAAACATGTTTATGCATATTTTATTTTACTTTTAATTGTATAAATTCAAAAAATTAGTTTATATTTATTTAGTAAATCAAGAGATTAATTTGATAAATTAGTTAATTTATTTTTTAAATAAATCGAAACTGTTTTCTTACTTTAGAAATTCAAAAATTTATTTATTTACTTATTTATTTACTTATTATTTATCTAAATTGGTTAATTATTTTATAATTAATCAAATTATTTAAATAATTTGTAATAAATTCTATTTAATTCAAAAAATTAGGTAAAAATCATTTTTAAATCTGATTTTCCTAGATAATTATTTAAAATATATTTGAGGTTCAATTATTTTTGAATAATTAATTATTTTAAGAAATAATTGATCTATTCTTGTTTATTGAATAATAATTGAACCGTTTATCCGATTAAATCGAAACGAAAGCCCTTAGACTCAGAAAAATGACCTGATTCCATTTAGAATAGTGCTAAATTTTAATTTCTTTTGGGAAGGATTCGGCTTACGATATTTACCTATTTACAGACCATATTATTTATAAATACAAGTCCAATAAATCCCAGAAAAATATGAAACGAGTTAGATATTATTTTTTAATGCGAGTATAGATCCGATTTCGATTCTAATAATACTTTTGAGTCTAAATTGACTATGTGACTTATATGCTATGTGATTTATGTGATTACTTGAGTGTTAATTTTTAGATAATTTATATGCAAGTCAGATAGAATTATACGGGTAGACGATAAGGGCTACGTAGGCTCAGTCTGAAATACGATTACGATGAAAGTTAACTGAATAAATATCTTTCTTTGGTAGATATGACACCAGCAAGACGGATTCAACCCGTGTTCGAGAATTGTGATATATTTGAAGTAAAAAAAAGTAGCAGGCAAGTTTTTCCCCTATTCTAACTTCAGAATAGTGAATTGTTTTCTCCTTTTCCAGTTTTCAACTTAGTAAGCACTGATAATTCGTATTCATATACACTGATACATAGTTATTGCTCTTTTGTTGATATTCCACTTCGATTCCTGATTTCTCCTTATCCACTGAATACTTTATTCATATTCCAATAGATTTTACACTATATATATCCTGAAATATTCTGATGTTGAGATACATCAAAGCATGCCGATAGTTCCGGATGCTAACCAATGGACTGGATGGTTACTGTGTGGGCCGGGTATGAACCAAACCCTTAATTATTAGGCCATAGTGCCTGGGTACCCTATAAGTTGGTTGGTCTATACAGTTGGGTATAGATTCACACTATATCCTGACTGATCAGCGGGTTATAGTGCATAATTTGGTTTTTGTGTCCAGTCTAATTTATTGGTAATTGCCGATAGCAGCCGTCATTATTCCCTGCAGAAAGATGTGGTTAATCGAATAATCAGATTACCGGTTCATTTAATATTCTCTTTATCCTGTTTATATATGTGTGGACTTGTTGAGCAATTATGGTTGACCCCTATATTGTTATTCACCTTGTTTTTCAGTTAAGGCCGATAATGAAACCAATTCGTACTCGAGTGATCAAGAAGTGAGTCAAAAGGCTTGACCCTCTAGCACCAAGGGAGCGAATTCTAATTCAAGAAGTGAGTTTTGAGATGCCCGAGCAGGTGTAGTGTGAACATATGTAGATATTGTTTGAATAAAAGAAACTTAGTCTAAAATTTATGTAGATAACTGGCTTGTAATAAAGAGGATTTGTAAGGATATTAATTTGAGTTGTTTGTAATAAAGGCATTGAATTGTTCTTGCTTGCATACTTTAACCTTAAAAGATCCTGAGTAGCAGTAAAAAGGGGTTAGTTATATGTTTAAATAATTATTATACAGGTTTAATAACATAATTAGTGGCAAGTAACCCCCCAGATCTAGACCCCAGATTTGGAGTGTGTTATAGTTGACATCAGAGCCTAGGTTTTAGTCCCTGAAATAAGAAAATTAAGATTAAGATAAGATAGGGAGATCATATAAGATATGAATAGTAGTATTAGGATTTTTTAATTTCTAAGATTAGGAATTTGTATGTTCTAGAAATGGGAAGTGACCTTTTTCTTGTGTTATGGTTATTTTGTCAGATGGCTTCATCATTGTCTGAGAGGACCGTTTCCGGACAAGTGATACCACAAGTTTGCATGCCTCCAGCAGTACCTGTTGATCCACCAGTTCCCGAGGTACCAGATCCTATAGACTATTTCCCATATTTTGAGCCAGAGATACCGCTGCTACCACCTCTTGAGTTTCCGATGTTTGAGATACCTAATCTGATTGATTTTCCACAGTTGGATGAGCTAGAGATACCATTTCAGCAGCCAGATGTACACCCTGATCCTCAATTGATTGAGCCCAGATACCACCGGTGCTATTTACAGCTCCCTTAGCTATATATGCTCCAGTTCCTGGGATTTATCAGTTTCCACCCGCTGAGTTCATGGATGAGCAGGTCATAGATCAGCCTGTGATGCCCTTACCTTCCCGGGGATCACAGGAGGAGATTAGAGAGCCTCGTACAGTTCCAAACTATGAGTTTGCGAGGATGCGGGAGGACATGCAGATGTGGAGAGCTCAGTGCAGTGAGATCCTTGGGTTATTTGAGCGACGAGAGTATGGGTCAGTAGTAGCTCTACAGCTGGACTATGTGATGAGAGAGAGACTCAGACATGTTTACTGGGTAGCTTCACAGAAGTTAGGGGAGTTGAGCCAGGAGAACACTCATACAAATGCAGTGTATTACCGAGCAGTGAGATTGGTGGAGACAGTTTTGGATTCGATCCGTCAAGAGTTAGATCGTATTCAACTGGGCTTCTGAGATCGGCCAGTTAGACAGATTTGTTGTACCATATGTGATATATGTATATAGAGGCAGCTATAGTTATATCAAGACTAGATTGGTGTGTAGTACCCCATTTTGGCCTGTATCAGTAGTAGTTATGATAAACCTTTTATATCAAGCATTAATACCTGAGGCTGGTGTTTGTTTTATAAAATAAACCTTTTTCAATCTCTTTTCTTTCATTTATCTAATTTCCAGCCTTTACAGCATTTATTTTTACTCTACTGTTTTACAATCTTTTCATATTTTTAAATTCCGTTTAATTTTAAAAAGATAAATGAAGTGTTTCAAATGATATGGTTTAGACTATTCGACATTATTTTAAATGAATTGTTAAAACTATTTAAATCATTTAAAATTTTCTGTTTTGATATAAGTGAAATTGTTTCTTATCTGCACTCAATTATTTAACAAATTTATTAAAGGACTGTTTGTTTTATTATCAGAAAAATGGCTCCAAAAAGAAAGACCATAACTGAGTCATCCAATGATAATACTGAAGGGCAAAATAGTAACAACCATATGGACCAAATGTTTCATCTGTTGCAACAACAAATGGTAATGATGTAGCAGTAAATGCAGCAACAACAACAACTTCCAGTAGCAGATATTACAGCAGCCACCTCGTCCGGAGCCACAAATACCACAAGTTGTACCTATTGTTAGCTTTAAACAGTTTCAGTCAGTTAAACCTCCAGAATTTGAAGGTACAACGGACCCCATTAAAGCTAGGGCATGGCTGAAGAAGATAGAGAAAGCGTTCGCATTGGTTAAAGTGCAAGCAGACCAGAAGACATATTTTGCTGGTTATTTCCTGAAGAGAGAAGCTAATTAGTGGCAGGAGTCCTAGATAGCGCTAGAAGGCGACGGCGTCATAACTTGGGATAGATTCACCAAGCTTTTTCTGGAAAAGTATTTCCCCCGCTATATGAAAAACCAAATGGAAATCAAGTTCTTGGAATTGAAGCAATGGAATATGTCAATAACTTAGTACGAAGCCAACTTTACCGAATTGGCTAGGTTTATTCCGGAACAGGTTGACACTGATGAGAAATGTGCCAAGAGAGTCCAACAGGGATTGCAGCCATGGATTCATAGCAGAGTGGCAGTATTTGAACTAACAACCTATACGGCCGTGGTTCAGAAAGCTATGATTATTGAAGGGGAAAGTGAGACATACAAAAAGGAAATAGGACAAGGAAGTTTTCATAACCGTTTCAATAGGAGACCGGGATTTCAAGCCCGGACAAATGTAAATTTTAAAAGGACAGAACAAGGCAATCAGAGAACGGGTAACTGGTTCCAAGCTCCAAATCAACAAAGAATCATCCGACCGCCACTACCCGATTGCAAGACATGTGGAAAGAAATATACGGGGATTTGTATTAAGCCGAATGTCACGTGTTTCAAATCCAAGTAAAAGGGACACTATTCTGGTGAATGCCCAACAGGGAAGACAAAGATTACCTGTTTTTAATACGGAAGGAAGGGACATATTGTTAAGGACTGCAGAGGAGCAGCTATGGCAGCCAGTATTCCAAGAATCTTGGCATTACCTCCACCACCACAACGGATGCAGCATAAGGCAAGGACCTTTAATATATCAATCAAAGAAGCTGTGCAGAATCCAAATATAGTGGAATGTACGCTTCCTGTGAATTCTGTAGATGCAAAAATGTTGATTGATTCGGGAGCCACAAGATCTTTTATTTTTGAAGAATTTATTCATAAGTTATACTATGAAATCCAACGGTTGGGTGAAACGTTAACTATAAAATTAACGAATGGCGACCAAGTTTCCGTAGACCGAGTGTGTCCAGGATGCGACATCAAAATAGCGGGACATCACTTCTCTGTTGACTTGATACCTTTCAAATTAGGAGAATTTGATGTAATTCTACGAATGGACTGGTTAGCCGATAATAATTCCCAGATCGATTGCACAAATAAGAAAGTGAATTTGTGAACTGAAGAAAATGCAACAGTAATATTTAAAGGCGAGAAACAAAAGCAAAGGTTCCTAAGGATGATGCAAACTAAACGATTGCTACACTAAGGGTGTAAAGTTTATTTAGCCTATGTATTGGATACGGAAAAAGAAAGTTCGAAAATCGTAGACATTCCCGTGGTATGCGAATTTTCTGATGTCTTTCCCAATAAACTTCCTGGACTACCTCCAGATCGAGAAATCGAGTTTACCATCGACTTGGCACCAGGTACTGAACCAATTTCAAAGGCTCCGTATCGATTGACACCAATTGAAATGAAAGAGCTGGCGATGCAATTTCAAGATCTATTGGATAAAGGGATTATAAGACCTAGTATATCCCCATGGGGTGCACCGGTATTGTTTGTGAAAAAGAAAGAGGGCGGTATGCGACTATGTATCGATTATCGTGAGCTAAATGAGTTAACTATCAAGAATAAATATCTTTTTTAATGGATCGATGATTTATTTGATCAACTGAAAGGAGCAGCATGGTTTTCGAAGATTGATTTAAGGTCAGGTTACCACCAGTTAAAGATTAAGGCGGAAGATAATCCTAAGACTGCTTTTCGAACTAGATACAGACACTATGAATTCCTCATAATGGCATTTGGATTGACCAATACACCAACAGCGTTCATGGATCTGCTGAATAGAGTGTTCAAAAAGTACTTGGATAAATTTGTAATTGTATATACTGATGACATCTTAATCTACTTGAAGACTGAAGAAGAACATGCCGAACACCTAAGAATCAATTTGGAAATTTTGAGGAAAGAACAACTTTATGCAAAGTTTTCGAAATGTGAATTCTGGTTAAAGGAGGTACAATTTCTAGGTCACATAATTAGTACTGAAGGAATTCAAGTCGATCCAGCAAAGATTGAAGCTGTTTTAAATTGTGAAAGACCAAAGACCCCGATAGAGGTTGGAAGTTTCTTGGGATTGGCTGGATATTATAGAAGATCTATTAAAGACTTTACAAAGATAGCGACGTCATTAACCAAATTGACCCGGAAGAAAAAAATGTTCGCATGGAATGAAATGTGTGAAGAAAGTTTTCAAGAATTGAAGAATCGACTAGTGTCCGCACCTGTACCTGTGCTATCAGATGATCAAGGAGATTTCATCATTTATATTGACACTTCCTATCGAGGACTTGTATGTGTATTAATGTAGCACATCATCATAATTGTGTATGCTTCTAGGCAACTGAAACCTCATGAACAAAAATATCTGACGCACGATCTAACATTAGCCGCCATTATGTTAGTACTGAAACTATGGAGACATTATCTTTATGATGAGAAATGTGAAATTTACACGGATCACAGGAGTCTAAAGTATATCTTCACACAGAAAAAACTCAATATGAGGCAGAGACGTTGGTTGGAGCTAATCAAAGACTACGATGTTTCAATCAACTATTATTCAGGTAAAACCAATGTTGTAGCAGATGCATTAAGTTGAAAAGAAAGATTAAATAGGTTGACATCTGTTATTCCCTAACAATACAATAAGAATTATATAAAAGGGGGATTGAATGTAATTATGGCTTCTTTTCAAGATTTATTAGAATGTTCTAACTCAATATATACATAGGTGTTTTGATTTGTAAAGTGCGGAATAAGGATTTAAGTAAATCAAACACAAAGTAATAAAAACACAAGTCTTTAGAACTTTTTGGTGGATTTGAATGTATCCACCAGAGATATATATATCGATTTGAGAACTCTGTGAAGCTCAAGTTGGCTCACAGCTGCTTTACAAGTGAACAAACAAACTACAGAGAAATTCTTAACAGTTACAACTTTATCTAATTCTCTTCTAAATGTGTTTGCTTAGTTAAGTTTGTTCTACTAGCTACACTTGGTTTATATATCACCAAGTTTACATGGTAATAAGACAGGATAATAAAACAAAACCTATCAAGTCTAACTCCATGCTACTTCATTACTCTATTCCAGCATCTTTGAATATCTTCATAATAGCATGGAAATGATAATGCTTCTTTGTTCTCAATTTCCTTCTAAACAGACTGCCACATTCCTTTTGCAAACACCCAACGCATGTGACTGTATTGTCACTGTCAACAGATATTTAAATTGATCATCCATCGGGTACATGCTTGTTATCCGTCGGGTAGCTTTGTTGATCATCCGTCGGGTAGCTTTGTTGATCATCCGTCGGGTAGCTATTTGACACTTGACTCCATTTCATTTATACAGAATTACAAGATATCTCATATTTACACTTATCAACCTATTCTGCATATCTACTAGTAGTCAACATGACTCATATGCTACTAAAGAATCTACACAAAGTTGTTTGCAGAAATGTGCTACAACACTTATTATTACATAAGCTACTCACTCGATGGATGTCAAATCATCATCCGTCGGGACTATATTGAATTATCCATCGGGACTCAATTTGATCATCCGTCAAGTGTTACAAAATTCACTAAGTTAAATCTACTAAGGTAATTTGTTTGAATTATCATTAAGTTCACAACATATTCCTAACAATCTCCCCCAATTTATGTCTACTGGAATTGTAGCCATAAATTAAGAAAAACTTGATGATAACAAAACACTCTAAGAATACAGATTGAAAATAGTAGATAAAACTGATAAGTGCTGCAATATTTACTGAAAATTGAACAATGTAAAGTATACAAAAAATAGCTCACGATCATTATCGAGGTGCTCCTCTAGTCTGAGCAGATAAGTCTATTTCCTTGATTATCTAGGTTTCTTCCCAAACCTCCTGTTGTTCTCTTCTATCTGGTTTTGGAGTTGTCTACGGAATTCAAGTTTATCAGCTTCTGAGACATCTAGCATTCCTTGCATTGCCAACAGAGTCTCATTGCTAGAGATACTCAATTGGTCCTCCAATCTAAAAAATCTTCTAACTCCTTTTTCATCCCTGAATTCCATCAACCAGTAAGGCCTCAAATGCATTCTCTTTCCTGTGAAGGGAATAGATAAAATTTTTGGAATTGCATCTTTGGCTCTATTACTCCTCAGCTCCTCAATCTTCTTTAGAACTAATCTTCTAGCAATAATATGGTATCCAAAGTTCTTTTTAAAAGATGAGTAGATCTTTATTAGCACAAATTGGCTTTCTATAAGAATCCTGTGAAGTGGCCATATCATCTCTTTTCCTCCCTTATATTTGAATAACAGTCTTTCAGGGAGATGTCTGTGAACATCAATTCCTCTAACTTCTTCCAATTCATCTAAGTAGTCAGAAAACTCTTTGATGTCACAGATGTACAACATATCTCCTTTGTTGACTGTGGATTTAGATTTGACTAGGGTCTTAGATTTGAGAATCACTGGATTCACTTTCTTGCTAGCTCTTGTCTTTGTCTTCTTTGTCTTGAAGATAGGTAAATTTAGCTCAGAAATTGGCAAACTATCCTAGTCTACTGGCTCATCCTTAGGAACAATTGGCTCACCATGAATATTCCTTGTTAGATCAACCACCTTGAATTCTTCAAATACCACTCAGGGTTTTGATGTCTGAGTTGTAGTTGTAGGCTTTTTGGGAATTTGGTCTTCCTTTTCCTCATCATTAAAGTCCAATTTTCTTTTGGAGTGGAACTTGTATCTGAATCTTCTTTTCTGCTGTGGTTCTTCTTGCACTTCCCGATCCTTAGGTTCAGTAATTACAGTTGGTTGTGTAGGAATTTCTGTTGTGGTTTTTATAGCTTGAAGCTTGGCCAAGATAGCAGCTTTCTTCTTCTTTTATTTAAGCTTTTTAGCATCCAGAGCAGCTTGCTTCTTTTCTTGCCTGATTCTTTCTTTCTCTTCCTTCTTAGCTTCCATAAACATGGGGTGTCCAGCCACCACACAAATTTCCTTACCATTTATGTAAATCTTGGCTAATCTTCTTTTGAGTGCTGAATCAGTTAGATATTTGTAGAAGGCAATTGACCTAGCCAGCAGCTTCTTGTCATCAGGCCTAGGTGTCTCATACACAGTATCCATAGGATTCTTGTCTGAAAACTTTGAATAGTTTCTTTTAGGCTTCATGATGAAATCTGCTTTTGGAGATTTGATGCAAGATGTATGGCCTTTTTCCAGATAATTCATACTCATTTCATTCATAGAAATGTTCTTGACTTGAGAGTGATGAATGAATGTTTTTTCTGGCTTCTGAATTGGCCCAAACTTTTGTTGAATTTCTGAATATATCTTTCTCCACTTTTCTTTCAACTCCTTCTCAGCTGCTGCTACATCAATCTTTAACAGTTTGTCATCTTTGTTTAGTTTTGCTGCTGCCAGATTTATGATATCAATATTGTCCATGGTTGGTGGCTTTGTGAAAGCAATTGTTGGCACAATTACTTTGCTGACTTGGATGTTTAGCACTTTCTGCTCCCCCTCACTCCTTGATCCCTCTTCACTGATTGGGACAATAACATTTTCTTTCTCCCCTTTTTGTTATCAGCAAGTTCAGCAAAGGAAGAGGTTTGTGCTACCACTAGATTTTGAAGCAAGTCTGTTTGATGTGCTTGATGTAGATGTATAGCTGTGAGAGAGGCTTCCATGGCAGTCATTATTTTATCCAAGGAATCTACCTTGGTGGCAAGATCAATGTTCTTCCTTAGCTGCCTTTTAATATCAATCATGGTGGCTTCTGGAAGTTTGGCATCTAATCTTTCAGAAATATCCTTTTTTACTTCATTGATCTGTGTCTTGATAGAAGTGATATCCTGGTTGTGTTGGAGGCCTTGGATTTGATGCGGTTGCAGAGAATTTAGATGTTCCTGTAATATTTGCCTGGTTCCTATATCTGTGGTAGATTGAATAACATTGTGTATTTCCTGAATTTGATGAATGAGAGTGACCTTAAAATGTTGAAGATCAGAGTCCTTGGAGAATGCCCATGAAGGAAGGCTAGATCTAGAGCTGGTGTCTGCTTCTCCCCCTATGTCCATGAGCTCCTCATTTTCACCATCATCTCCAAAGAAATCAGTAAATTCCCCAGTCACATAGTCAACATCATCAGCTCTAGGTGGCATAGCTGTGATGGCATCCTTAGCTCTTTGCATTGATTGGGTGGTGTGCACTAAGTTCAGTATTCTTTTTGCATTTTCATTGTCCTGTCCAGCCAAAATTTGATATGCTGGAACATGATGAGTAAATGCCTCAGCATCCAAAGAGATGGAACCGATAACAGCTTGATCATGCTGAGATAGTTTCTCTATGTCTGCATCATTGACATTCATTGACTCACCAACAATGATATCCATCCTTATTTCTCCTGTACCTGCATTTCTCTCAATTTCTCTCTCTTTTTGCATCAAGGGCTCCCCCTGGCTCCCCACCCTCACACCCTCACCTTCATCATCTAAGGTGGAACTCCTCTCACTCACTTTTTCCAGTCCTGAAGAATTGGACTGCATTATTTCACTCTTTTTCTCTCCTTTTTCTTGGGAGCAACCTAGACTCTCACTCAATTCACTCCCTTCCCTTAGTCCTAAGAGTGATTGTATTACTACTAAGTCTTATGCACTTGTGAGAATTGAAGAGATTTTAAGTTGTGCAGAGACACCCGACGGGTGAGGAATATCCATCGGGATAGTAGTTTGGCTATCTGACGGATGACTGCTGTTATGCCTATCCGTCGGGATACAATCACTACTCGACAGATGATGAATATCCATCGGGATAGAAGAAATAAATGAGTTTGGAGTGGAGACTATTATAGACTCTGTGCAGATTGATGATAATTTAGGCACATAAGTTTCAATAGTCTCAGAAAGAAATGGCAAGTGAACCAACAAATCATCTAAAAGATGATGCTCACTTGCTTGGATTTTTGGCTTCTCCAAGAGAGTTAAAGATGAAGAATTTGGAAGTGATGTATTTATCATGTCAACATCCAGTGAGTGTGTGGGAGAATTTGGTGTATCAGGTGCTTCAATTATGAGAGATTTTGGTTGTGACTCCACATTTATTGGAGCCACATCAATCTGACTTTGAGATGGTGCAGTGACTGGGTATTTAGCAACAGTTTCCACTGTGTGTGTGCCCTGTGCATCCCCAAGGGTTTTGATCTTTTCTTTATAGCATAAATTTGTGGTGAGCTAGTGTCCCTACCCCTTTTGGCCTGCACTCCTGGTTGGGAGCTTGTTTTAATAGTGACATCCTTTTGGGAGGATGAAACTGGTAATGAGCTGATTTCCTTATTAATAACCACAGTTTGTTGGGAAACTATGATGTGGATAGGTTTGGGTACATTCTTCTCTCCAGCCTTATCCTTAGGGTTTCTTTGATTTTTACCCTGCCCCTCACCTTTCTCATCCACCTTCACACTCCCCTCTTTTTGTTTAGTAGATTTTGCAACTCGTTTCTTTCGAAAGAAACCAGTGGGGGCCTTCTTAGATTTGGATTTAGAAGTTTGTGATTTGGTAGCTTGGGTAAGCATCTGTTTGGACATTGACACAGATGCCATTGCTACATTTGAAAGCAAAAAAATGTGTGAGGTTAGAAGAGTAGAGACAGTAGAAATTACCTCACTTACCTGAGGTGCCTCCATTAATGGAAAATAGAAGAGGGGCACCTCTTTGTGGTGGTCTGCTCTATTAAGATCTGCAATTATTCTTCTTTCTCAAACCCAACAATTCAGCTTGTTGGTTGGGTTCTCAATCACAATATTCTCAATGAGATGGTTAGCAAGCATCATGAAAAATCTAGCATAATAGACATTTTTACCTCTCTTATTGAGTTCTCCTAGTTTAAAGCCTAACTCAAACAAAACCAAGTCACTGAAATTAAAGCACTTATCAGTAACTAGCATGTTAAGCATAAATATGTTAATAGAATCAAAGTTACTAATTTTACCAGAAAACACTTTAGTTACCACATCACACAGATAACTCCATTCCTTTCTAAGACATAACCTTCTAATTTCACTTACCTTAGAAGTGGAAAATGCATAGCCCATGGAATTTAGCATGTTAACTATGTCAGTTGTTGTGCATATGTTGTGTACTTGATGATTACACAAACAAAATACCTAAGTAGATTTTATTTAGTGAAATAATGTAGCACTCGACGGATAAGGATTATAGTCCCGACGGATGATGACTTATTATCCATCGAGTGAGTAGCTTATGTAATAATGAGTCTGTAGCACATTTCTGCATACACCTTTGTATAGATTCTGTAGTAGCATATAATTCATGTTGACTTTAACTAGATATGCAGAATAGGTTGATTAATTGTACATAGATGATGTCTTGTAATTCTGCATAAATGAATTGAAGTCAACTGCCAAAATAGCTACCGACGGATGATTAACAAAGCCATCGACGGATGATCAAATGGCTATCAACGGATGTTTAATATAGCAGTCGACGGATGATCAATGAAGCAATCAACAGATGATCATAAAGTTGACGGATGATCATGTACTCAATGGATAAAGAATTCAAATATCAGTTGACAGTGACAACTGGTCACATGCGTCGAAGTGTATGCAAATGGAATGAGAAAGCCTATTAACTGGGTAATAGAGAACAAAGTAACAAAGCATTAGACCCAATAGTTTTTATAATGATCCTGTCTTTGGACTTTGTAATCTTGGTAATATATAAACCAAGAAGTAGCAAATAGAAACTAAGATCTGAGATATAAAAAGTGAGAAACATTTGTAAGCAGAATTATTAGCATTTCTCTGTATTCTCAGTAGTTCATATTTGTAAGCAGCTGTGAGCATTCTTGCACACAGAGTTCTCTCGATATAATATATATCTCTGGTGGAATTGCTTAAATCCACCAGAAAGTTTTTAAAGACTCTTGTTTTTAATTACTTGTGTTTTGGTTCACTTAAGTTTTTATTCCGCATTTTGCTAATCAATACACTTATATTTATATTCGAGTTCGAACATTTTTATTTTAAGAAAAAGGTTCAAGAATTCCATTCAACCCCCCTTCTGTAATTCTTTCTATATTGTTAAGGGACTAACAATTGGTATCAGAGCAAGCTCTTAACTTACAAAGAGTTTAAAGATCAAAATAATTCAGCAAGATGAACAAGAAGGATGTTGGAGTCAAGATTCTTTTTCTAGATAAAGATAATTACCATCATTGGAAGGTAACGATGCATCTTCATATGCTTTCTCAAGATGAGGCCTATGTGGACTGCATAGAAAGAGGCCCTCATATTCCAATGAGAGCTGCAACAGGAAACGAGCCATCAGTCCCCAAGCCAAGGCATGAATGGTCTGATCCTGACATTGAACAAGTCAGGAAGGATAAAAAGGCAATGAATATTCTGTTTAATGGAGTTGATGCAGACATGTTTGACAACATTATCAACTGCAAAACCGCCAACGAAGTTTGGAATACTATACAGATAATTTGTGATGGCACTGAGCAAGTTAGAGAAAATAAGATGCAGCTCTTGATTCAGCAATATGAGCATTTTCACAATAAGGAAAATGAGTCACTCACTGACATTTTTAGTAGGTTTCAAAAACTACTAAATGCTCTCAAATTGCATGGAAGGGTCTATCAGACTAAAGACTCTAATCTGAAATTCCTTAGATCTCTTCCAAAGGAATGGAAACCAATGACAGTCTCATTAAGAAACTCACAAGATTATAAGGAGTTTACTTTGGAGAGACTGTAAGGCATCCTATAAACCAATGAGCTTGAAATAGAGCAGGATGAAAGGATGGAGAGAGGAAAGAAGAAAGGAGGATCCATTGCACTAGTTGTTGAGTTGGAAAAGGAGAAGGAAGTGAAGATGGAAGCTGTTGAATCAACTTCAAAGGTCTGTGAGAACAAGGGCAAGGGGCTTGCAGTAGAAAGTGAAGATTCATTAAGCCAAGATGACATGGAGGACATTGATGAGCACCTAGCATTTCTTTCCAGGAGATTTGCCAAGCTCAAGTTCAAGAAGAACTTTGGAGCAACCAAGCCAAATAGAAACATGGTGGATAAGTCAAAATTCAAATGTTTCAAATGTGGCTTGGCAGGGCATTTTGCCAGTGAGTGTAGGAAGTCAGATTCCAGTAAGAAAAAGTTTGAGTCTGTGGATTATAAGCAAAAATATTTTGATCTACTCAAGCAAAAGGAAAGGGCTTTTATTACACAAGAAAATGACTGGGCAACAGATGGTCTGGATGAAGATGAAGATGTCAGCTATGTCAATCTAGCCCTAATGGCCAAGTCTGATGAAACAGAGACAAGTTCCTCAAGAAATCAGGTAATTACTACAAACCTTGCACATTTATCTAAAGCTGAGTGTAATGATGCCATTAATGACATGTCTACAGAGTTATATCATTTGCGTGTTACACTTAAGTCTCTTACTAAAGAAAATGCTAAAATCAAAGAAAACAATTATTTTTAAGTGAGAGGAATAATGTGCATGAGTCTCAGTTTATTGATTTTGAGAAATTAAGAATTGAGTGTAAGATTGCTAAGGAGGAATTAACTGAGTCCTTGAAAAATGAAGAAATTTTAAAGAAGCAGCTCGAGCATGAACAAGAAGTGATTAAAGCATGAAAAACATCCAGGGATGTCAATGCTCAAATCACCAAAGTTCAAGGAATCGAGTCTTTCTGTGATGAAACCTGGAAAAATAACAAAGAGAAAGTAGAACCTAATTTGGTAGATAGACTGCTAACAGATTTAGACTCGACGGATGATGAGGACTATCCGTCGGATAACAAAAAGTATTATCCGTCGAATGATGAAATCCTCATCCGTCGGCTGTGAGCAAGCCCATTAGCAAAGCCAAACTAGTTAAGCTGAATGGGAAGTATGGGTCTGTTTCCAAGAACTTTGTTTCAGGAGAGTCAAGTCAAGTTAAGAAAGGGAAAAAGGCTAATATTGGTCACATGACTGTCAAACAGTTAAGTGACAGACTTGAAAAGATTGAGGTAAAAACAGAGACTAAAAGGAAAAACAATAGGAATGGTAAAGTAGGGATTAACAAACACAATAACTACACACCTGATAAATATGCTCCCAGAAAAAATCTGTGTCAAGTGTGGTAGTGTAAATCATCTGTCTGTTAATTGCAAATCTGCCATGCCTACTTCCATGTCTGTGCAGCCTCAATTTCCTAACATGAGTGCCATGCCTCCCATGCCTGTTAATGCTATGTCTACACAGAACATGAATGCACAGTTTGCTAATATGACATTTGCACCTAATCCTTATTATGCTGCATACAGTATGCCACAAATGCCATTTAGCATGCCTTACTGGAATAACATGTTTACCCATAGCATGCCATTTCCTGTTAGTCATAATATGCATGAGAATTCTGTTGTAATGAATGGTTTCAAAGGCCCAACTCAAATGACTAAAAATGAATATGAAATTCCTAAGTCAAATGAAATAAGGCCTAAGAAACAGAAAAAGAAAGCTAACAAGGCAGGACCCAAGGAAACTTGGGTACCAAAATCAACTTGATTTGAGTTTGATGTGTGCAGGGAAATAGAAAGAATCTTTGGTACTTGGATAGTGGTTGTTCAAGACACATGACTGGTGATTCTACCCTGCTCACAGAGTTCAAGGAGAGAGCTGGCCCAAGTATTACTTTTGGAGATGACAGCCATGGTTATACTGTGGGATATGGCTTGATTTCAAAGGACAATGTCATCATTGAGGAGGTTGCCTTAGTGGATGGTCTCAATCACAATCTGTTGAGTATCAGCCAGCTTTGTGACAAAGGCAATTTAGTAACCTTCAACTCAGAAGCCTGTGTTGTGACTAATAAAAGAAGCAACAAAGTGGTTCTCACTGGTATGAGAAAAGGAAATGTGTACCTAGCTGATTTCAACTCATCTAATGCAGAGTCTGTAACTTGTCTTCTCAGTAAAGCAAGTCAAGATGGAAGTTGGCTATGGCACAAGAAGCTATCCCATTTAAACTTTAAGACCATGAATGAGCTGGTAAAGAAAGAACTGGTAAGAGGCATTCCTCTAGTGGAGTTTTCAAAGGATGGACTGTATGATGCCTGCCAAAAGGGGAAGCAGATTAAAGCATCATTCAGGAAGAAACTTGATTCAACAATTGAAGAGCCTTTGCAACTGCTTCACATGGATTTGTTTGGACCAGTCAATGTATTGTCCATCTCAAGGAAAAGATTTTGCCTAGTAATTGTAGATGATTTCTCAAAGTTCTCTTGGACATATTTCCTAAAGTCTAAAGATGAGGCTAGTGAAATCATCATCTATCACATAAGGCAAGTCAATAATCATCCTGATTTCAAGGTTAGAAGAATCAGGAGTGACAATGGAACTGAGTTCAAGAATTCAGTCATGAGAGCATTTTGTGAGGAAAATGGGATTCTGCATGAGTTTTCAGCAGCAAGGACTCCACAACAGAATGGAATAGTGGAAAGGAAGAACATATCACTTATTGAAGCTGCAAGGACAATGCTTGAAGAATCTAAACTGCCTATATATTTCTGGGCTGAAGCTGTAAATACTACATGCTACACTCAGAATATTTCTCTAGTTAATCAAGCAAGATGCATGACTCCCTATCAATTGTTCAAGAACAAGAAGCCAACTCTAAACTTTCTTCATGTCTTTGGCTGCAAATGCTATATTCTGAGAAATCAAACTGATCAAAATGGGAAGTTTGATGCTAAAGCAGATGAAGGAATTTTTGTTGGATATGCTGTTGGTAAAGCAAATAGAGTCTACAATCTAAGAACCAACATTGTTGTGGAATCAATATATGTTGTGTTTGATGATAAAAAGATTGAAGGACTGAAAGATGGATATTACCATGAGAGCCTCAAATTTGATAATGTGGAGATGGTTAGTGATGACAGTGATGATGAAAGTGATCAAGAGAATGTATCTAAGGATAATGCAGATAAATCTACCACCAATGAAGCACAAAACTCAACATCTGTCGAGTTGCACAATGCTTCATCCGTCGGAAGGCAATCTGCGTTATCCGTCAGGAGACAACCTACTTCATCCGTCGGTACTCAAAATTCACCATCCGTCGGGTTATCAAAAGGGGCAGGAAGTCAAGACAGATCACCTATAGAAAGTTCCCCTTTCTCAAATCAAAGATCCACAAACTCGGGGGGAGTTTCAAATAGTCAAAACTCAATCACACATCAAGACAACAATGAGGTCTCTTCATCTAGAGCTAATCTACCTTAACAAAGGAAATGCACAAAAGATCACCCCTTTGAGCTCATCATTGGTGATGTTTCTTCTAGAGTTCAAACAAGAAGAGCAACTCAGGAAGAATGTCTATACAGCAACTTTCTTTCCAAAGAAGAACCAAAGAAGGTAGAAGAAGCTCTGTTAGCCCTGATTGGATATTAGCTATGTAGGAGGAGCTAAACCAAATTGAAAGGAATAATGTGTGGAAGCTGATACCCAAGCCTAAAGGAAAGAATCCAATAGACACCAAGTGGGTATTCAAAAACAAGATGGATGAAAATGGCATATTGTTAGGAACAAAGTTAGATTGGTTGCTAAGGGCTATTGTCAACAAGAACGAATAGGTTTTGATGAAACATTTGCTCATGTTGCAAGACTTGAAGCCATCAGAATCTTCTTAGCCTATGCAGCCCATGCCAATTTCAAGGTCTATCAAATGGATGTCAAAAGTGTCTTTCTGAATGGAGATTTGGAGGAAGAAGTATATGTCAGTCAACCTCCTGGTTTTGAAGATCCAAATTTTCCAGAACATGTCTATTATCTTTTGAAAGCACTTTATGGACTGAAGCAAGCACCTAGAGCCTGGTATGACACTTTATCAAAGTTCCTTTTGGAAAATCACTTCACAAGAGGTATTGTAGATAAAACTTTATTTTTCAGGATTGTTAATGGCTCTAGTATACTTGTTCAAATTTATGTAGATGATATTATTTTTGGCTCTGCAGATGAGAAACTTTGCAAAAAGTTTGCCAAATTGATGCAAAGTAAGTATGAAATGAGTATGATGGGAGAACTAACTTACTTTCTTGGTTTACAAGTTAAGCAAGTTAGTGATAGAATATTCATTAGTCAAACTAAATATATTTTTGATCTTTTAAAGAAGTTTGATCTAATGGATTGCACATCTGTAAAAACTCCCATGGCCACAGCAACTAAGCTTGAATTAAACACTACTGAAAAGTCTGTGGATATTTCAAGTTATAGAGGCGTGGTTGGCTCACTTCTGTACTTAACAGCTAGTAGGCCAGATATAATGTTTGCTACTTGTTTATGTGCTAGATTTCAGGCTGATCCTAGAGAATCTCACTTAATAGCTATTAAGAGAATTTTCAAATATCTCAAGGGAACACCAAACCTTGGCATTTGGTACCCTAGAGATTCTGGTTTTGATCTAACTGGTTATTCAGATGCAGATTATGCAGGTTGTAGAATTAATAGAAAGAGTACAACATGAACCTGCCAATTCCATGGAAACAAGCTTGTGTCCTGGTTCAGTAAAAAGCAAAATTCAGTTTCTACTTCTACAGCTGAAGCTGAATATATTACTGCTGGAAGTTGTTGTGTACAGATTTTATGGATGATAAATCAATTGTTGGACTATGGTTTGCAAGTTGAGAGGATTCCAATTTTCTGTGATAACACAAGTGCAATTGCCATCTCTGAAAATCCAGTGCAACATTCAAGGACAAAGCACATAGATATCAAGTACCATTTCATAAGGGAACTTGTAATGAATGGTACTGTGGAGCTACATTTTGTTCCAAGTGAGAAGCAACTTGCAGATATCTTTACCAAGCCACTGGATGAATCCACCTTTTCAAGGTTGGTATGTGAGTTAGGTATGCTTAATTACTCTTAAATCTATCTGAGTTATTTTGCAAGTTGATATGCAGCCAGAAATTTAATTGATTTTTCAGTCTTGGATGAAATTTTGGCTTAGTTAAAATTTACATCTCGACGGATGACCCCTATTCATCGAGTTTAGTCATCCGTCGACATACAATTTGCTAATAAAAATCAGTTACTTTTCTGGAATATTCTATGTCTCGACGGATAACAGTTTATCCTCATCCGTCGAATTGTCTTAATCTTAGCCGTTAATTCCCTGTACATTATCCATCGAGTATGCTTACAGTTTGTAAACATTACACGACAGATAATGAGTGGAATTTTTACAGTTTATTTTTAAACGGCTATTTTAGGCAATTTCTATTGGTTAATTTATTTTACTTTATTATTTTTATCAGTTATTTTTGACGATAGTATAAAAGCTTATTTCATTGCAATTGTTTTCTCTTATCATTCTCAAATTCAACTGCTCTAATTTCATTCTCTCTCAAGCACTTACTCTCCTTCTCTTCAAGCTTTTATTCTCTAAACAATGGCACCTGTTGTAAAGATTATGTCTCAAACTGGGTTCATCTATGGGAAGAACAATTTCACTGCATTAGTTAACAAGGGTATTCAGCAATCGGATGACTATCACAAGATGATGGACTTTGTGAAGAATTGCAAGCTCAATTATGCCATGCTGGAATCACCACAATCTTATGTGAAGTTGTTGAAGAGGTGTGGACCACTGCTACCTACAACTTTACTGACAAGACCATCACTCTAACCATCAAAGGTAAAGAATTCTGTTTCAATAGTGATGTGATAAAAACATGTTTCAAAATTCCTGATAACAATATAACTTCACCACACAATGACTTTGATATCATAATATGCTTAATTCCATGCACTATGCACTTCTTACTTCTAAACTGAGTGATATTAGGAGAATGAGTCTTAGGAAGGAGTGGAGTTTCTTGTGTGATGTAGTTACAAAGGTTTTTCTCGGGAAAGATCAGTATTTTGATTCAGTGAATATTTCCATGCTTAACATGCTATATATGCTAGTTACAGATAAATTTTATAATTTCAGTGACCTTGTCTGTTTGAGTTAGGTTTTAAATTAGGTGAGTTAGCTAAAAGAGGTAAGAATGTGTATTATGCTAGATTTCTTATGTTATTGGCTAACCACCTCTGTGAAGAGATTGTGCTTGAGAACCCTAACAACAAACTGGATTGTTGGGTTCAAGAGAGAAGGCTCATTGCAGATTTGAACAGGGCCAATCATCACAAGGATGTGCCAATGTTCTACTTTCCTGTAATGCAGCACCTCAGGTAAGTGAGGTAAGTTCATCCATCCCTACAACTATTCCAACCTCCACATTTCTTTGAGTTCAGGAGTAGCTATGGCAACTGTGCCAATGACCAAACAGTTGCCTACCAAAGCTGCCAAACCTACTACTATTTCCAAATCCAAATCAAAGAAAACCCCTCTGGTATCTCTCAAAAGATGCCAGTTGAAAAATCCACAAAGCCAAAGAGGGGAGTGTGAAGGAGGGTAAGTTAGGTGAGGGAAGGGGTGAACATAAAAGAAACCCCAAGAATACGGTGGAGAGTTGGTGCCTCCTATAGCTCACATCTACGTATGGCTTATCGCCAAGGATGTAGTTATTGAACAAAGCTCTCAACAAGAGCACAGGCTAAGAGGGTTAGGGACACAAGCCACACCCAAACTTATACAAGAAGAAAGAAGAAATCTAAAACCTCTGGGGATGCACAGGATACACACAGTGCAAATGGTGCTAAGACACAGTCACTGCACCTTCTCAGTTTCAGTTGATGTGGCTCCAATAAATGTGGAGTCACAGCCAAAATCTTAGTTATAGAAGCACCTCAATACCATATCACCAACAAAATTCTCTGGATTGGATATGATAAACACATCAATCCCTGATTCCCCTTCTTAACTCTGTTGGGGAAGCCAAAATCTAGTGCAAGTGAGCATCATCTTTTAGATGATTTGTTGGCTCATTGCCAATTCTTTCAGAAACTTGTCATCTGTGCCCAAAATATCTTCAATCAGCACAGAGCAACAATAGTTTCTCTTCCCAACCTCATTCATTCTACTCTCTCGATGGATATTCTCATCGTAGAGTAGTGATTATCCGACGGTAAGCTAACAGCAGTTATCGTCGGATAGCAAAACACTCAATCGATGGATATCATATCCGTCGAGTATCTCTGCACAACTTCAAACTTCAATTATTTCAAGTAAGCAGAAGATTTAGTGGTTGTAAGTCACTCTTTAGGATTGAGAGAGCAGAGAGTTTGAGGTGAGAGGCTGGGTTGTCCCAGGCAAAGGAGAGGAAATGAGTGAAAATATGCAATCCATTCTTCAGATGGCAAAAGGGAGTGAGAGGAGTCACCTTAGTAGGTGAAGGTGAGGGTGTGAGGGTGGGGAGCCAGGGTGAGACCCTGATGCAACAAAAGAGCGACATGAGAGAAAAGCAGTACAAAGGATAAGGGTGGATCCAGCCATTACTATGAGTCAATGATTTGTGGATGATGCTGAAAAGAAAGACAATTTCAGCAACATTACAAAGCTGTAATTGATAACATTTCCTGGATGCTGACACTTTTACTCATCCTGGTCAGCCTATCAACTGTTGGCTGCTCAGGGCAATGAGGAGGTAGAGAAGACTTTAATATATAGTACATACTTAAGAATCTCTACAAAGGGATAAAGCTGCTGTCAATTTAAGGCCTTCTAGCTGGTGAGCCATCTGAAGAATTTGGAGGTAAATTCTAATGATGAGACTCTATTTGATTGATGGAAGCATGAAATTAGGGGGAGATGAAGG